>NW_026901937.1:0-25000 GCF_033783945.1 Neopsephotus bourkii
TAAACTATACAGATTTGGTTTCACCTTGGAGTAAAAATAGTTGCTCTCTCTTTGTATTTGCCTTTTGGGGTTGGGAAGCAAAAGCCATGCCAAGGCATAGTAGTAGACTACAGAGGCAGTACAGAGCAGAGACTGGTTCCATATGCTTAATGCATCTTTTGATCTGCTTGTTTAGGAGAATATGCTTACAAAACCAGAAATGGTAAGCTAGAGAAATCTATGTCATTGGAGTGAAAAACACCCATTGAAAGACCTTGAATGTCTTGGAATGGGACAGTGGAATATCAGGAAGTCTAAGTGTCAAAATCTGAGAAAGGCAGTGTCTTCTTTCCTGGAGAAAGTCCTGAACTCAGCAGGGTCTGAGAGCTCCCGAGTTTTTGGATGTAGGGTGGTCCCAATCCAGCAATAAGCACCATCTTTCCTCTAGGCAAGGTACTGTCAAAGTGTCTCACTGACCTTATACAAGCACATTTAACTTCTCATTTGAGAAAGAAAAATACAGTTTGGCACACCACCCTTATAGTTGCCATTTTCTCAACTAGGGAATTCAACCCTTTGGTGCCTTTTTATGAAGGTGAGGCTACCACCATCAGCTTCCTCAGATATGACTGCTCTGAGGAGCAGTAATTCCTCAAGTCATTTTAATAACTGTACTCTCCTTTCAAGTAACTGGTGTCACTTAAGGCCTTGCCCAAGGACAGACCTTGCCATCACTGCAAGACAGCAACTGATAGTCTTCAGTGTTGTCTCAATAGTCTTCAAGGGGTTTTCATCAAATTATTCTTAAGGATCCAGATCCTGTCAAACACCAGCATTTTATTCAAACTTTACTGTAAAATTTTCTAGTCTGATTTCTGCTTTCCAAACAGAAAAACTTTTCTTCTGTACTCTTCCAGCTCATTAGTGTAACAGAATTTATAATTGGCATACCGTGTGATATTCTTTTTTTTCTTTAGGTTAATTAAGGAACTTACCTTGTGGTATGTGTCAACATACCATCTATATGATGCTTGAATCATCTTCTCAGCTACAGGCTATCTGCAGTACTGCACAGTTCCAACTTACTGGTCTTCCCCTACCAGTCACTGTGAAAACAAGCAGCTTAGGAGCAGCAGATCTCTAAAACTTGCACCATTTAGAGGGGAAAGACCTGGGTGAAAACAAATGGTTTATATTTTCAGCCAGAAATAAATAAGGCATGGACTATGGCTTTCTCTCTATGAGTGAGTTTTATTAAAGAGTTAGAGCAAGCTCTAGTTTACAAGATATTCAGAACCATATGTATGCATTAATTAAAGGAATGTGGAGGAGGAGGAGGAGATCTGAGAAAATAACAAAGCAGCAGTGTATGCATGCAATGATTTTTCATTCTGTTTCGCTTCAGCTCTGCCCCTGCAACAGAGGATCTAATCAATCTGCCGGCTATTAAGTTTGTTAATTGATAATGCATACTAATTAGGCTGTGCGCAGTTACTTAAGAGACTTTGCTAAGGTGATTGTAGGCACAAGTCCAAATGGAGTTTAAAGTATTCTGTGTGAGGTTAAAACCCATCAACCAGAATAGATGGATTTTATATTATAACAGAAGGCACAACATACCCGTAAGTATTTAATGTATTGCACAGTTATCCATTGTTACATATCCTCAGTCTACCAAACAATTAAAAATATAAAAACAGCCTCTAAAAAATGTGGCTAAATGTCATGCATGTACAAATATGTGGGGATAGTAGAGATGGAAGGAAACTGCAATTTGGTCTTGAAATAAATATTCATATTAATTTTCACACTGATGTCTAGGAACAATAGTATGTAGCTCTGCCGCAAGGGAGGAGCAAGTATAATGAGAACACAGCCTAATCTAGCTTTATGAACACTTTGACAATAAGCCACATAAAAATTATATGCCTTTCTGCCCCCCATTCAATAGGGCAATAAACCAGTAGTAGCAGAGTTGCAAAAAAAGCATGTCAACTTGCTATTTGTAATGTATCAATAAAGTCAGAGCTACTATTTATATAGTTACTATATTATTACAAGCCTAAGAGTTTCCTTTCCATTTCTAGTGGCTCCATCTGTGGTACAGTGAGGTGCTTCTGACCTTAAGGAACTAATTTCTTACATATTAATATTCTTGATCTTTTTTCCCCCCTTCGTCTTTTCTATGCCTCATATAAAATGAAAGTTCTTCACAATATAAATTTGGAGTTGGCAGGCACTAGTGATGGAGGTAGTGGGCATTTAATTAGTGAATGAATTGTATTCTTATGGCGTGACCATTGGACCTAAAATTCAAGCTGTAGTGCTTTATTTTAACTATATGAAAATGTGTGCCACAATTCAGTATGCAGAAAACTATTTTTAAGCACAGAATAGTTAGAAACTAAAAAAAAAAAAAAACAGCTAGAGAGAGAGAAAATTCCATGTCTCACAGTCTTGTTGAAGAAATTTTCTTGCAACGAGATATGTCATGTTGCATGAAGCATTTCTCCAGTGAAGATGTATGTAATCAACGGATATATTTGGAGTGATTGCATGTATGTACTAATAAAAAGGTTTTGGTACTTATAAACTTGTACAACAGTAAGGGATCACAGCGTATCCCTCTATAACTGTTTTGTATGGTTAGTTTTATGTATATATTGTATATTGTAATATAGTATGTATTATGTTGAGAATTTATTTTTTATTTGTTTCGTACGAGTCAGTGGTTTTATCTTATGCGTAGTAGAGATGTGGAAAGACATAAGGACACTCATCTAAGTGACTGAGCAGTGACCCAGAAGGACCATGCATGAAGTAAATGAAAGATAATGTTCACTAGGTTGCAGGAGAAACCTGATGAGCCCAGTTTTAAGAAAAGAAAAATACCCGCAACTGTCAATATATTAACTTTTTTTTTTTTTTGTGCATTAACAGTGCAGTGTTTGCGCTGAGAGACACAAGCACAACTTTCAGCAATCTTTTTTGAAGTTTTCTTCCTCTGAGCGTTCTACAGGAGCTGTAATGAATGCCTCCTACCCATTTCAGTGCTTTGCTGAACAGTCTGTAATGAATGAGTAAATAAGATGAGATGAGCTTAAAAGACAATCAAAGTAGTAGGGAACTGTTGGCATGAAAGAACGAGTCTCACTAGACTTTTCTATATCTCAAGGAGGATACAAGGAAGATGATGATTTTACAAGAGAGTTTGATAGAACTGTGGAAGTTCTTATGACTCTGACACTAGAGAAAATAAGGTCTGGATTTGTCCCAACACAGACACTTTTCTGAGGCACTCCCATTGGGTTTTTGTCACTATAGGAACTCCTGTCCTTAATGGGGAAAGATGGGCACATCCAGGAAGTAGTTCTGACCACCCAAGGTCAGAATTGCCCTCTGGATGCTTCTGTTATCAATGGACCTCAGCACATTCCTATGAAGGATGAGGCTCCTAATGCACTGAAAGATGTCTGAGCTGAGTGTCTGAAGGAAGGTTGGGTGGATCTGGACTGACCACTTTTGCCTGTTTCCAAAGAGCAAGATGTTTCAGGAGCTATAGCTTTACCTAATCTGTCTACCCACATAGAGTATAAAAGAAGTTATACCACTGGCCACTGCTTGCATGGTGGCCTCTCATGTCAGCAACAAATGTATGTTCAGAAGAAGCCTACCTTACACCAGCAGTAAGCTGATCGCTGGTAATTATGACAGAAGCTAGATGAATAACGTTATTGATTGGCTCTGAAAGGGAGCTTAGAGCGGGCTGCAGCAGAAGCCGTTATATTTTGGTGTGTGGCTGAAACACTAAGGAGAGCTCTCTTAGCCATTGAACAGTCTACCTTAAGGCTGCCCTCTGAACAAAAGGACAGAGGAGGTTAAATAATGCTGCCTGTTCAAGAGACCTGTGTGCTCAAGGAATATTGCACCTGCATTATTGAAGAAGGTTCCGCTGTGACGTCTCTCTTTAGTGCACATGAGTGAGATTTTAGCCCATAATGTCAACTAAAATGAAGTGAATAGTAGGAAAAATGTTCTGCAAATATTTGCTCGAAGTGGAAAGTGGATTTCAATTAGACTATGTTTGCAATGCTTTCACGTTTGCTTTCCAGGAACACTTGAGTGCTCAAGCTTTATTAGTATGAATAACTCATGAAAAAGTGAATGCAAGCTGAAATATTCACCAAAAGCAGATTTTGAAGAGAAAATTCACTGGAGTAGTGTGGGACTAATTTTGAATAAGAAGTACTTCTGAGAATTTTACAATGTTACTACCTCTTTGTGGGTGACTTACAAACAGAAATAAAGGTAATATCTGCAGAATAATTTTCAACAAATAAAATGTTCACTCAGCTGTAATGTAAGAAAACCTCCCAGTGTCACTGTTGTTTCTGTAAGGATAATATTCATTGTTTCTGGTTTCTTACGAGATGAAATTCTTAGCTTGTCATTTAGGGCATGCTTCATAGAGGTTCAAGCACCCATGGACTTAAATAAAATTTGAGATTGCTTGGTACCCTCAGGACTCAATCCCTAATCACTAATTCTTGCTAGTTTATATTTTCCTGCTGTAGTTATTATAGGTTACATTTTTAGAAAATTGTGCCTACTCTCCCACTTGTGTCATCTTAGATATATTTTTAATGATGAGCTGGGTGAAATGTACAGCGTTTAGCTATGTTTTTCATTGTGCTTATTTTTACTTCATGCAATTCATTACTGTATTTTATAGAATTGTATCTAAGATAAAAAAGGCTGAAGGGAATTTGATGGATTGTGATGTCATAACTCAGTACGGGTTGGTGTTTTATTTCAGTGGGACTCCTCAGAGTTGAAGTAATACAAGGAAAAGTATTATCCTCTGATTTTAATTAGAACACGAATCTTACAGCTAAGGACAGAGAATTTATAAAGAAGAGCTTCAAAAACAAGTAATATTAATTGTAATCACAAACTACCAGAAATCAAACAATACCTGAAAATGAGTTTTCAAAATGCCCCCCTTCCCAGCTTGTCAACTGCTTCCATTTGCTCTCTGGTAAAAAGTAAGGACTCTCTGTCTGATTCCTCCTGTTCTCTCATTTCAAGACAAGGGAAGGAATGCTATTGCCATCTCCGACTGGTACTTTAGATATACACAGTAAGATAAGGGGCTTCTCATCTTCCCAGACATCATGCTCTCCTGGCTATATACAGAGCCAAAAGAATAAGAAAAAAACAAAATAAAAAATAGAGAGAAAAATACTTTGCCTTACACTTAATACAATGCACAAAGAAAAATAACTAACATTCAGCTTCTTACTCCAGTATGAACTAAATTATGTGGACTTAAAAATGCAAAAATGAAGATGAATTAAAATCTCTCTTGCTTAGCAATCAAAAATAAAATAAACATTTGCCGAAGATGATTGCTATTGCTTAATATATTTTATGAGAAATAAGATACTCTGTTGTACCATTTCTCAGAATATGTAATGCTTTTTTTTCTTCAGTACTATTGTGCTGATTTCTAAAATATTAAAATAGATCCTTTTTGTCTGTTCAACAATTTCTTTATATAAACAAATGCTTCTGAATACTTTAAGAAAAGAGGTATTAAATTGGTTAAAACACAAACCATTAGCGAGCCTCACAGAAAAATCTGCAAATGTGAAAACAAGAGGGGAAAAGTACAGTGCACATAGTAATTACTGAATTCATCAAATCATAGTGTATGTACTAGGACTGAAATTATATCACCCAAAGAGCACAGACATTTTACATAGCCTGAAAAATTGTTTACTTTGTAAAAGTATGATGTGCAGATAACTCATTTTATCTCTAATATGAAACATACATGCATGATATCTCTAAAAGCTGTGTCCTATTTGTTGTTGAATATAGTTCATAGAATGTCTAGGTAAATTTTTCCAAGGAGAAAATCAGAAACAACTATTCACATCCAATAATTTAGTATTTTTAAACATAATAGAAGTACTAAACCTTGTTTTCTTAATAAAAACCTAAAACCATGTTTTATTGTAATATTTGATTAAAATATGTTCAAATAAGCATGAAATAATGAATAAACTCTGGCCCTGAGATTTCCCACGTATGGCTGTTGCCTTATGAAGCTCACTTTTGAGAGCTGCAGCTGCCTGGAACTGAAACAAAATTGACATCTAACTTACATTTTCATGCTTTCATCTTGTTTCTTTAAATGATCTTTGGAAAATGCATTCTTCCACAAAAAAGGACAATCTTCATCCCTTTGATTTCAACCTGAGTTCATCGCTGATGTTATCTTCATGAGAAAGAGTAGAAAATCTATAAGCATCATTGTAATTCTGGATAAGGTCACTCAGGTATATGAATTTTTTAATCAAATATGTTTCAATGTATTTCATACAACAAGTGTAAGTATCAAAATTCCAGCTCCCACATCAGGTGAACCAGAGAACTTCGAGTTCCTGTGTCTCTCACTTATATCTGAAGTGAAGTGAAATTGACGGGAAGACTTTGTTTTCTATTTTGCTCTTCATTAATAACTTTGGCTTACTTCTTGCTTTTATGATTTTATACAGAAAGTCATTGGCTTCAGTAAGGTTCCTCTTGATTTATACCAGTTTAAGTAAAAACTCATATTGGCTCTTTTCTCTCACTGAAGATGTTGCCCATGAGATGTGTCAGAATAACGACTCAGGAAAATGAAGTCATAGACTAGACAAGGCTCCCAGAGAATGAGCGGCCTTGCACACTTCACTGGTCCCCACATCAATGTGCACCGATCCTGCCATGATGAGGATTACCTGGGGAGGTGCCTGACATTCTCTGTGCCCGCTCAATCTGTTCTATGTGGCAATAGGGGTGATAACTGTGTTGCGAACATTTGTCCTCAAAGAGTACATTTCTCATACCAATAGGCTATTGACTTTCAGTAATCGTAAACTTAGGAAAGATCTTTATTGTTGTGCTAGAGAAAAAAAGATCTCTTGTCCCAGTACCACAATTTTCCACAATGATTCAGCTGCAACTGGGAAAGACACAAATTTGATTCCCTCTTCCCACCTATCTGAACAGCATATTGGTATCTGCCAACATAATCGAAGAAACAGTATATAGGGATTTATTTCACAATGGGACTTGTGCCACAGAAATGTAAGGCAGTTGCTAACGCTCATTTGTCAAGTTTTTTGTCATAACTGAATGCTAATAAGGGATATCATAATGAGGAAAAAGAACATGTGATTAATAGCCTTACCTTTAAACGCTGTTATATAAAAAATTATTAAAACTTTGTAGAGTCAATAGTTTTGAAAGATGAATTTGGCCAGTTATACTCCTTATTTAAAGTATAACAAAGACACCTGGAATTATAACGTCCTTTGCACAGTTTATGTCATATTACGGGTTTTGGTGATTATGACAATTTAATATTCCACGTATTATTAATAATTCCTCATTACATAAAATTATTACTAAACTGGCAATTAAGTGAATGTGAAGGATCCATATGCTGAAGTGTTTGCAACATTTCAATTACGAATTTCACATCAGCTGTCTTCTAGTGTACATCAATAACATTAATGAACAATCTTTTTGCCAAAACCACCCAAATGAGTTCCATTATCTTATTATATTTTCACACAGTCTTGACTACATCTTCATAAATATTTAGCTATTTGCTTCAAGAGGAGCCAGGTAGCCTACTTTCTTGCCCTACAGCAAAAAGAGGTTTCTGCATACCCCCATAGTTGTCAAATTTAGCCATCAGCATATCTGCCAATGGTAAATTCTTATTTCAAACTGTCTTTATCCACTGATTTTATGCTTGATATTTTCCTTTGCATTTGTAATTCATCCTTTTTATTTAAACTAAAAAGTCTAAGTTAAGAACACTTCCCTTTTCACTTCTTCTCATCAAAGACCGGTTCATTCTCCTAAAATAAACCAAATATTGTTTGGTTTATTTGTATTGTAACCAGGACAATTTGCGTACTGTAAATCATAACAGTATCTTTACTTCTTACTTTCAGCCTGTGAACCACATAAATAAATTGCCATCTTTTCTATAAAAACATAAATCAAACAGTTTTTGAAAGACAAAGAAGATTAAGAAAAGTAGTAACTGAATGAAACAGACAAGTACAATGCATAAAGAACTCCCTCCTCACTCTGCTGTGCATTTTCCCTAGCAAAGAAAGACAGAGAATTCTGCAAGAAAGCAAAGTATATTAGTAAGCTAAGTTAATTTCAGCAATGTTTTTCCCTTCATCTTTGGGGAACTTTCTGGTTTAATCCTTCTGGGACTTCTGTCATTTGTCCCTTGTGCCTTGAGTTTCTGAACTGTGAGATTACCTGTGTGGCATGTATTTGCCTTCCTGCATTGCAAAGGTTTGACCTGTGGTCATTAATGACCAATATTGATCAGACATAGGCTGGCTGCTCCTTTTGCTTCTCCCTCATCCTCATGAAATATTTGCATGTGCCACTCTGATACTACTGCAGAGGGTACACATATGAAATAAACCTACTATAGAGGATTTGATCCCATCAATCAGTGGTGATGGTTTCCATGCAATGTGTGTCTGGCTTTATGGCCATATCCAAAAGATTTGATTGAGAAAGTAGTATGTTCTTGTAACACTTCTGTGATCTGAATGAGTAGTGAGTGGAGAAACTTTAATGTTTGCATTTATCCAAACCAAAGATAGTAAAATTTGAGGGATTTTTCTCCTTGACTTATAATGCTTGGATGAAGTCTCTAACAAGAACTTAATACAGAAAGAAATAATTCAGCTATCGTTTACTTACCACCTGAGGGTTTAGGATTTTGCCAGGCCTCTCTTCACTGTGATCAAATGGTGTTATCTGCATTTACAGTTTATAACCTTCTGGCTCTCAGAGGAAACTTATGCAGAAACAGGGACAATAACCTGACACCACTGCCTTGGAGACCACAGCATGTGGATAAGACGTAGTACAATACCACAAAACCTCTTAGTACAAGGACACTTCATTCCTCCCTTCTTCTATTCACAGACAGGTCCATTCTTTGAAAATACATTAAGTATTCCTGAAACAATAGACTAGACACTTGGAGTACTGTAGAACAGGGGGTTCTGGGAAAATGAGGGAAAAAACTTCTTCCAGATTATGAGGGGTTTTAGACTGGGAGACAGGGGGTTTGCTCCTCCACAGAGTCAAGCCCTACAGTAACCACTTAGTCTGCATTGAAGGGTCTTTTTTTATGAGTACATGCTGTCATGTTAATCATAGGTAGAATATTGTGGCTTTGTCAATAAAGCTTCACAAAAATAATAAAACACCAAGTAACTATTATGGTGGTGAAGGTTATTTACTGTTCATAAAATACTTCGGCCATGATTTTCAGAAATGAGATTGTAAATGAGTCTAAATTTAAATATCTAACCTCAGATGTCTAAATTTTCCTGACTGGTTTCTGAAGAGGACATGAGTGACAACATTTCTTTCCAACAATATCTCTTTTAAGCTCTTTTTCATTGAGAACTCCAAAATAATTATATACAAAATCACAACTTCTACTTTATTTCTCCTTTCTTTCTCAGAAGATTCATTACATACACAATTTTATATAAGCATTTCTCTGGACTGTCTTATATGCATAGATGACATGATGACAGAACTCATAACCAGTTCAGGTGCTCCTTCTTGAAATCTGCAAGTAGTCTTTTGGAGACTGATTTGAATTTCAAGTTGGTTGAATGGTACAATTTTGCAGCAACAGATATTAAACAGAATTAATATTGGTTCTGTCAGAGATCATCCAGCATCTCTTTGTCAGCCAGCCAGATTCTTCCAAACTGGTAAGATACAATGTTGAGTGATTTGGGAAAGAGAAAACTGTAGTGATAGGACGAGGGGTAATGGGTTAAAACTTAAACAGGGGAAGTTTACATTGGATATAAGGAAGAAATTCTTTCCTGTTAGGGTGGTGAGGCACTGGAATGGGTTGCCCAAGGAGGTTGTGAATGCTCCATCCCTGGCAGGGTTCAAGGCCAGGTTGGACGAGGCCTTGAGTGATGTGGTTTAGAGCGAGGTGTCCCTGCCCATGGCAGGGGGTTGGAACTAGATAATCTTAAGGTCCTTTCCAACCCTAACTATTCTATGATTCTATGAAAAAGGGGCAAATCAAAGTGGTTTTGCTAGAGAAGTTTTGACATGTGCACATCATCAATCTGTTTTACTATCCTCAATATCCTCTCCCATTCTCCGTCTCTCTTTGGCTTTCACTTATGGACTTCTCACACAGCCACTCATTCATATACTAATCTGCCCTCCAACTTTGCTCCCTTAAGCAATCATCTATTGCTTGTCCATGGAAATCCCTTTTCTGTGTCCTTTTCCTGTCCACAGAACCTCCCTCCATATTGCAAAGAAGTTTTCCTTTGCATTTGTCCTTCCTCCAACATTCTGTACTATCCTAGTCCTACTCCCTTTGTACTCAAAATCCTCGTCTGTTGTAATACTAAGTTTGTTGGATTTGCCACTGTTCTTTCATAACTCTCTTTTTCTCTCCCTCTAGTACCTCCATATGAGTAAGGGCCCAACTGGAGAAAACCCCAGTGCCAGACCCTGTTTCAATTCATGGTCCCAAGAGTGAAATTAAGTGAAATTCTTAATTTCTTAAATTAAGAAATTAAATGATGTCAAGTACCATAATTGATTAATAAGTTTATTAATAAAAGACAGTTATTATGAAAAAGGGAAATTATTGTAGTAAAGGGGACAGTGATAGGACAGGTTGGAAAAAAGGCAGGAAAATGAGGCAAAGATTTGGAGTGCAGAGAAAGAGAAAAATTGAGAGAATCGTCCCCATGGATCCAGCAGTGCTCCAAGATTCCTTCGTCTTAGTCATCATTAGCAGTGGGAGTCTTTCGGGGTTCCTTGTCAGTATCGGAGCAGAGTGTCCCCCAAGAGTCCGTAGTGGTTGTTGGAGGTGGATGTCCTTCCAGAGGCGTCCTTCTGGAGTCATCTCCTTGAAGGTACCCTGTGGAGTGTGTCTCATGGAGTTGCCCTCCTGCCGATGTCTCATGGAGGGTGTCCCTCAGGGTCTGTAGTAGTCATTGGTGGAGAGTGTCCTCAAAGAGTTGTCCTCCTGAAGTCATCCTCATAGCAGTGGCTCCCTAGCAATGTGCCTCTTTGGTGATTACCTTTTCCCCCTTTTATAATGAGTTGGGAGGAGTACCTCTGTTCTTCACGTCATGTATTACACTTTTCTGGTGGACCGGTTTCCCTGGTCTTGCAGCCAGATCTTCAACTGCATGTGTCTGCATAAACACCTGTCTACACAGCTGTCTGCAGCAGTTCTTGGGAAAATGGGTTGCAATTCCTCACAACAATCCTCCAGGTAGTGGAGGGAAGAGTCTTAGCTCTTCCCTACACATCTCTCAGGCAATGGACAGTGAAAGAGTCTTACCTCAACTCCTCCCACCCACCTCTGAGACAAAAGATAGGTGGAATCCCATCTCAGCTTCCCATACCAATATTTGAGACAATGGACAGTGGAGTCTGATTTCAGATCAGTCTCACACAATATCCTACACACCATATTGTTCATAGTGAATTCAGGCAATGTAATCTGTCATGTTTTATGAAGCAAGTGTGAATATAGGAGTAAGAGCAAATAAAATGGGTGCACTCTGTATTTTTATGTATTAAACTGAATAGCAAGCATCCCCAAGGAAAAGGAAAAAAGTGTTTATAAAAGGATCCAGAAGTACTGTCTATGTGGATGCAGCGGTATAATCATGAAGGAAATTGTAAAAATGAAAGATGTGAAACAAATTCTTATACACTGCTGTAATATAAAAGATACTATCAAAAATATGATCTGGAATTTAGGCTGATCCAGGCTTGGCTACAATCTGTATGTTATTTTTAGAAACAAGGTGAAGATAAGGTATCCATTTCTGATAGTTAGGCAGAAGATATTCGCTAGAGCAGGTCAAGATTTCAATTCTGGTAAAAAAATGGAAGACTTAGATCAAAAAAAAAAAAACAAATAAGTCCTACTAAAAGCAGCATAATTATTTTCCTGGTTGTGTTTCCCTTTGTAAACTCATCCTCACATGGGATGTGATGAACCAGGAGCTCTCTTCCAAGCAAAGGAAGACAGTGTATCATGGGAAACCCCAGGTACTCTGTAAGACATACTAAGATCCCAACTGTAAGGAACAGGTGGGACATCTGAGAAGTGATAGAGCGCACTGGTGACATGTCAAAACTGATATATTTGGTTTATCAGGGGTGGGATTTTTTTTATATAGAATTCAGACCTTCTCACAGAACACAGCTCTTGTAACCTTTTATTATAAGTAAAAGTATCTTCCTATTTACAGGTGTTTATTTGAAAAGTGGTTTTCTTACTCAACTAGTCCTTCATTTTTTAAGTTGATGATGGGTTTTTTGAGTCTTATTCATTAGTAAACTAGTTCAAGAAAAGCTATTTTGAGTCAGAAAATCCACCTTCTGTGAAGCTGCACTAAGAAAGCCAAAAAATGTGATCAGTTAAGTGAGCAATCCTGCAAGTTAGAGCTGTTCTGAAGTGACTTCAACTTACACACTGAACTTTTCCAAGACTGTGAACAGTTCTATTTGCAACAGAACCTACACCAGAAAAACTCAACACACAATAAATTATGTTCTTTGTGACTCAAACACTCACACAAAAAAAAGCATCAAGTTAGTTGGTGTTTTGGGTTTGTTTTTTTTTTTAATTGCAATGGAATCAACATTTTTTTTCCATTTAAAATAAAATCAGGTTTTATTTTGGCAAAGTATCATGGTTTAAGCCCAGCCGGTAACAGCACCACACAGCCATTCATTCACTCTCCCCTTCCCTCCCCTCTGGGTGGGATGGGGAGAACTGAAAGAATGCAAACCCCACAGGTTGAGATAAGAACAGTCCAATAACTAAAGTATAATACAAAACTATTACTACTACCAATTATAATAATAATGATACGGGAAATAACAAGGGAAGAGAATATAAAACTAAAAAGGGAAAGGAAAAAGAAATCAATAAACACAATTCAATTTCTTACCACCTCCCAAGCAATACCTAGCCCCACCTGAGCAGTGATATGGGCCTTCCAGGTGACTCCCGCCTGTTTATATACTGGGCATGATGTGCTGTGGTACGGAATACCTCTTTGGCTAGTTTAGATCAGGTGTCCTGTCTCTGCTCTATCCCAGCTTCTTGTGCCCATCCTCACTGGCAGAGCGTGAGACTGAAAAGTCCTTGATTTGGGCAAGCATTGCTTAGCAGCAACTAAAAATGTTGATGTGTTATCAGCGTTATTCTCAGACTAAAGCTGAAACACAGTACTGCACCACCTACTAGGAAGGAGAAAAATGACTTGCAGCTGAGGACACAAAGTCTTTATGGCATTGATACGTGTCAGTATCTTCTAGCTCCCGCAAAAGGTAGCAACACTATCCTCAGAAACAATCATGACAAATGCACCTTTAGATTACTAAAAAAACAATTTAATCATCCACTATTGGTTTAGTCAACTCTACCATATTAGCATTTGCTCTTTCAGCTTTCTAGAATATAATTTTTATACTTCTTTCAGTTATTTTTCATTTGAATCTATTCACTGTTGTTAATATTTATTCCCTGTAATAATGTGACATATGCAGTCCTTGTAATAACATAAGAAAAAAACAAAAAAAAGAAAAAAAGAAAAACAAACCAGGACTTGAGTGTGCAAAGAGCTGTACAGAAGCAGAAGCATGGAGTCTTCAGAAAGAATGCAGTCTAGATAAAACATTCATTCTACCATGAACAGCAAAAGAGAGCCATGTAATACTGACCAGTATGATAGGAGATCACCTTATCCATCAGTTACCTTGAAAATTGTCAGCTTGTTTGTTGACATCTCAGCAAGAGAATCATGCAATGCAATATGAGGGCATATGGCAAGTACTCATCATTACATGAGGGCTAAATACTGGCTAAAGCTCTGACAAAGTCTTGCTGGTATTGGTATGTGTCAGTATCTTCCAGCTCCCACAGAAGGCAGCAAACTATCCTCAGAAACAACCATGAAAAATGCCCCTTTAGCTTGAAAAAAAATACATTAAGTTTTGCAGCTCAGCCTTGCTGTGTTTGAGCCAAGGGACTTCCATGAGGAACGGTGCCATAGGTGATAAGAGAGGTTGCATGAAGGCACAGCATTGCTCAGTCTCCTGTACTGAGGGCTATATTCTTCTGAATCTGAAGTGGTAGGGCTTCATGGTGTTATGTCACCATAAGATGTCTCACTGGCTTCCATCAGAGCTCACTTGGAAGTCTCTGCAGCATTCTTTGTTGCGGGTTTCATATATGAGGTCTTTTATTTTTGGATACTTGGCTGTTGGTCTCAAGTGAAGAGGCAATGAGTTACCTGCACGTGGCAGTTGAAATTACATGGAATGGTACTCTTTAGGTGAGATCCTCTGTACAACCCTCTAGCATCTAAAAAATTTAGGTTACCTTTACATACAGGTCATTTAAGCTATTGGACAAATATATTTAAGCCATGTGGACAAATTCATCAGTTTTCACTTTCCAAGATCTGACTTAATTTTTTTTTTTTTAATTCTTCTATTTGTAATTTTATCTGCCAAAAAAATCACCTTTTGTAAGAATAATGACAGCCCCCACTGACTTTGAGTCTTAATTGAAGCTTTAACTGATGTTTCCTTTGAAAATCAGCCCTGGTTTTATATTGAAAGCCCAAACCTGGATACTTCCAAGGTGCTCTATAAAGCACTGACAAAAATTCTTGGATTTATGTAGTGCTGTCACACAACAGGATCCTTTGGATCTTCCATACTATTCCAGCACACCAAGATGAGAATTTAATCAATGAGAATCAATTCATAGCCCAGCTTCCCTGCAATTTGTTTTTCAGTATATGTGATGCAACGACAGTTTGTCTTTATAAAAGTGTGCTCCTCGCTCCCAGGAGCTGCTGGGTGGGGGGGGAGACAACAGTTTCTTCTCCCCTGTTGCTACATGATGTCTTGTAAACTGCGATTCCCAGCTTTGCAGATGCAAGAGGTAACTCATCTCCCCTCTCTCTGAGGGAGGTGATTTTTTTCTGTTCTTCCTAGAGGATGGGAGCACAGCAGTGGGGAGGATCATCAGCAAAAATCTGAGAGAGCTAAGGGGAAAAAAGAAACCCTTTCATAAGAGATTTTAACTAATGGTGAAAGGGCTTCATGGGGAAGGGAAGGGGGATGTTCTACCTCCCTAGCTTTTAGTTAAACTAACTGGCAAACCAAGATGCAGCACCCCACACTGACTTTTCAGTCAAAATTGCTGTGATTAGTGAGTTGCACATTACACACACCTTTCACATATATTTTACTAATGAAACAATAAACAGAAAAAAGTTAACTGTTAGTGGGTGCTAATAATAAATATGCTTCTTTCCCCTGTGAGTGACTAGCTTGGCTGTATGTTGTAATGATGTTTTTCTTCTCATGGAATCGATGAGTCTGGGGAAGCAGACTACAGAGTAACAAATTGGGGACTTACCAGAGGCAAAATAAAATATGCTTGATGGACTCCTGACAGAAACAAACAGTGTAAATCAAGTTTATTCACCACTCAGACATGGAGACCAGCTGCAGTAAGTCCTTAGAGTGATAGAAGAAAACTGAAGATAAATATCATTTGGAAACTACAGCGGTATCATTGCCAGCTCTCACAAGGCATGTCACTCTCACCCACTTGCTCTTCTGCTCCTCAGCCTGCTCAGAGCAGCAAGGCTCTGACAGCTTCTATCTTCCTGCAAGGTGGTCTTGAGCTGCAGGGGGGAAATTACAAAGGCAAAGGACTGAGCTCCTGTTACTCTCTGCAAGTTGCCTTTGCCCATGCGTAATTTGCCCATCGCTCCCTGCGATGCACCTGCACATAGAGCCCTATACATGGAGAAACAGTTTCAGTCCTGAGCCCACATTCAGTCTCCTAAAAATGAATGCAAGGTGCTATGAAACTGGCTAACCTTACCTTCTCAACTGTCTTTATTCATGGAGACAATTTACAGGTAAATGGAGATATGTGAGACTGCTGTTTGTATTGTGAAAGGGCATAGTTAAACTAAGTTAAAGCTAAATTAATAAAATTTAATTAATGTTAAATTAAGCTTCCAATTACATTATTCACATTGAAAATGATTCAAATCTGTTTTAAGAGATTTTTGGTAGTACTAAAATTTTTCCACTTGTTCACCTCCCCTGACTTCTGCCTGCAGTTTATGTGTGTCTCAGAGGAAGGGTTTTCCTATCTCTCCATCCCAACACATACCTGGAAATCTGCTGCTTTGTCCTTGATATGACTATAAAACACTGAAATAACATGAAGATGTCTGACCTCGACTGCACAGTCCAATATAGTTTCTATCACATGACTACACAGAAGAAAAGCTTGAAATGAGCTGGCTTTCCTACAGAGGTTAGTCTCTATCATTTCCACTGGCATGTTCATCCACTTTGAAGTGAGGGCAAGTCCTTTTTTAGATTATACTTTCCTCTTATAGATTTATTTCTCATTGACTCTATAATTATACAATTAAAGCTAATATAGGTAATTTAAACATTTAATTTATTTAATGGCATTGAAGAGAGTGCTTAAGGTCAGAGAAGATCTGAGGTCCTAGAGACTCACAGAAGTCATGATTCATGAGTGATTTCTAGCCTGTGGTGATAGTTAGCTGGGTGACATTGGAGGATAATGACCAAAGGTCTAAGAGAGACATTGCCAAGAAAGCATCTGCTGCCAGTGGTACATGGAAAAACTGGGAGTAGTCTTGCATGTGTAAAAAAAAGAACAAAAAACATTTTAAAGTTTATTTTAAAATAGAATGAGACAGAAGTCCTATTTCATTATTATAAGGAGGGCTTTGACTAGAACGGTTCTGTTTTGGCTTATGTGTAGAAAATACCATATAAGCCTTGTCTGAAAGTCTGGCATGTGTCCTGGAATGGTAGCTTAGAAAAACAGGCTAAGAGAACAAATTAAAAAATCATTTAACATCAGCGCTTCTGAAGGACTTAGAATTTACTAATGAAGTGGAAGTACATTAATAGCATGAAAGATGGAAACAAATGTAAGCAAATAAATAAGCACACAGAAACCAAAAGTTGAGCCAAATAAATTAATTTGAATTCTACTGAAACACTTGCCATGGATGCAAACATGTAGAGAGAAGTGCCTACTCAGGAAGCATCCCCTCTTGTGTATATATACCTGCTCTACTCCTACAAAACCTTGCTGCACCCTCTTTCTCAGAGGTGTTGGGAATCTGTGGTGTGTCAGTGATGCCAGAGATAACTGCCTTCAATACTTTCACACAAAATTCCGCTGGAAGAGTAGACAGTGAGTGCATGTTCTGCTGTGTCTGCATTGTCTTCCTGCAAGACCAGCAAGGAAAAACACCTCCCAGTAAGTCTGGGCACTCAGACCTGCAGACATATAAGCTCTGTCCATCACTGCACACTCATACCTGCCTCACTGACATGTGTCCCTGTAACAGGACTAACAGGGACTGGCTGTGCCATTGAATATAAAATGGGTTTGCCCTAATTTGTTCTCTACTGTGCTCTTCTGTGAAGGACAAGAGCCTATGCAGGATCTGTGTCTTATATCACTCCCCAAAGCAGGTCAGACTGATGCTCTACTGAAGTGTGAAGGGTAGAAAATTTTGATCTCAAGGGCCTTCAGCTGGGAAATCCTATAGATGCACATGGAATTGGACATTCCAGTTTAGTGTTTCCAAAAACATATGGAATTCCTGTTTAGAACATGTTGGCCTGGACTCTTGTCAAAGGAAACAAAGAAAGAGCTGCTCAGTGCAGGAAAGCAGCTCAGATGTCTGCAAGAAGCCTTTCCAGAGTGCCACAGGTGCACAGTCTGTTGTAGGTCTGTAGTAGTCAACAGTCACCATAAGACTATCCCTCAGAAACCCTCTCTGTTTCCAGGCTATGCTCTGGCATTACATAACATATAGGAAGACACGTCAAAACACGTTACACGTATGTTTTCTGTGGATATGCTTAATTCATAAGGATAACTTGGCCTTTCTTGCATGACCTGATAAAGAATGATGGCTGACAAATGCAGAGGCTGAGCTGTCTGTCCTTATAAGAAGTCTGAGAAGTAGTATGGCTTTCTCCTCACTCCCAGGATCTGGTTGGTGTCCCAGTCCTGGAATATTTTGATTCTTTGAGGCTACTGGTAGTTAAATTTGAATGCATGGAATAACCTTAAACATTTGCCTGCAGGATTTTACAACAGCTGATTTGAGGGTGGCATAATATTTGATCACAACAGTCTTGGCTAAAGTCTGTTCAGATATACCTTGCTGGAAACCACAAAAGTTGTAGGGAGGTAGATTTTTTGGGTTGCTTTTTTAGAACAGCATCTTTAGTTTAGA
The DNA here is from genome assembly GCF_033783945.1 of Neopsephotus bourkii. Taxonomy (NCBI): domain Eukaryota; kingdom Metazoa; phylum Chordata; class Aves; order Psittaciformes; family Psittacidae; genus Neopsephotus; species Neopsephotus bourkii. The sequence continues at coordinate 18,432 of NW_026901937.1, forward strand.
ATAATAAGGGAACATGTTGTACAAGTGCCTTTCAGTGTTAGGTAGTTCATATCAAAGCATAAATTAAGATATTTTCCATAATTTATATATTTATGCAGATAATTAATATTACTGTGTAAAATCGGAATGGGAGAAACTGATGGTCATTCAAAACTGGCTTTTCTCAAAACCAGCACAAACTTAGGCAAGTCCTTTCTAGAAATGGCTTTGATAAAATAAGATAAAATAATAAAGCAAAGTAAACTAAAATGGAAAGTAGATTAAGGCACTGAGTAACCCTGCTAACTCGAGCACCTTCAGAACACCTGTCCTTTTCAATACCATCTAGTATTGCCTAGCTCAGGTTTTCATAGTCCCTTTCTGGTATGTACCAGAGCCAAGGCACAGCACCAAGGACATTCTGATGAAGATTAATATCGGGGGGGGGGGGGGGGGGGAGGTGGAAAGAAGGGGAGGCAAAGAAAGAGTGGGAGAGAGCAGAATATTAATAAAATAAAAGACATCCAAAGACTACTGCCAATAAAATATTCATCTGCAACTAAAGGGAAAACCAAGCTCCACACAGGCAGGTTAAAAAAAATCAGCTTTTTATGCAGAGGAAGAAGACATTTTCACCCACACACAGTTCTCCCTATTCATCAGCCCAAAAGGAAATAGAAGCATCAGCATAATTCACCTCAGCATAAATAAGAGACAAAATGAGAAAATTTTGGCTGATATTTGACAATGTGAATTTCTATTCTGACAAGAAATAAAATGTAGCCAGTGGATTTCTGTAGGTTAAAAATACTGCCATTTGTAGTGCTGTCCTGGCCATACCACTTCCACAAGTTGAGCCCAGAGGAATGTGCCAAGTAAGCTTTGAGTTGAGCAGAGTTGCCAGCAGTGGCAGAGGACAAATATTCTACTCCTATATAGGCTTTTGTACGATGCCATTTACTAGTGTCTTTACAAATTGTTTATACTTGCTACTTTATGGGTTTAGGTATCAACATGAATAGAAAGTAGGACATGACAGGAAGGGATAGGATAAGATAGAATCGGATAGGATAGAATAGAATATGAATAAGACAGAACAAACTGGACTAGACTAGACTATAATAGAATAGAATACTAGATATTTCTGTTTAAAAGGACCATTTCAGGGCTGATCAAATGTTAAAGCATGTTATTAGGGTCATCGTCCAAATGCCCATTAAACACTGTCAGGCTTGTGATATCGACGACTTCTCTAGGAAGCCTATTCCAGTGTTTGATGACCCTCTCCATATAGAAATGCTTCCTAATGTCCTGTCTAAACGTCCCTTGCTACAGCTTTGAACCACTCCCATGCATCCTAACACTGGATCCCAGGGACAAAAAGCTCAGCACCTCCTTCTCCACTTCGCTCCTCAGGAAGCTGTAGAAAGCAATGATGTCATTCCTCAGCCTCCCGTTCTCCAAACCGGAGAAGCCCACATTCTTTAGATGCTCCTCACAGGACATGCCTTCCAACCCCTTCACCAGTTCTGTTGCATTCCTTTGGAGGCACTGAAGGACCTTCACATCCTTCTTTAATTGTGATGCCCAGAACTGCACATAGTACTCCAGATAGGACCACACCAACACTGAATACAGTAGGAGAATCATTTCTTTTGGCCATCTGGCCATGCTGTATTTGATGCACCCCAAAATGCTGTTTTGCCCTCTTAGCTGCCAGGGCACCCTGCTGACTCCTGTTTAACTTAGCATCAAACCAGCACATTAAGATCCCTTTCTTCAGCTCTCTTCTCCCAGTCTGTACTTGAGTCCAGTGTTACTTTGTCTTGGATGCAGAATCTATCATTTGGACTTGTTTAATTTTATTCTATTAAACATTGCCCAATGCTCCAACCTACATAGAGCATTGCGCAAGATCTGTCTCTAAGGTGACTTACAGAGATGCCTCAAAGAGCTTTGAATATAAGAGCAAGGGCACAGAAGACCAAGAACTTTCAGGACCCCGCCTACTGGACCATAAAAGATGTCATCCCATTCCAACTGGTCTTACACTAGCTACTCACTGAAACTATGGAAAAGGATACAGTTGTTATGAGCAGACCCTGGATTAATCCCATTATAAATCATTTCCACTCAGTTGGACTTATGTAACTTTCAAGATCTACTCCTTGGATACCTTGTCTCTGCTAGTCAACACAGCTTCCTTTTATAATTCATCCAACTTCTTTTAAACTGTTGCTTTATCATGATTGAAGCCTAAAATGTGCCTATTTCTCCATAATAAGGACAGATATCTGCAGTTGATCAAATGAACCCTTGTCTTTTACCAGTGTGCTGATATACTATGATGCTTTCAGAATATCTCGAAGGATACTGAGGTTCATCACAGTATAGTATATAATGAAAATTTTATTTCATTTATCTCATATATATATATATATATGGAGAAAACCTGCACCACCTTGAATGCAACTTTTAAAGTAATGTTTAGCACTTACAGGTCTTGATTTAAACTCTGCAAAATCCAGTAGAAGAATTCTTGTTTTCCAGGTGGGGCTGAGTAAAGACTCATATTACATTTGTTATGTGTAGCGCTGATAACCATTTAAAGGAAAAGTAAGTGTATGATCCTGATTTACAAAAAGGAAAAAAATCAAGTGAAGAGTTGCAAAGGGAAATACTTTTTTAAATATCAACAAATTCAGGGTGCACATCTTGAGATAGAAGACCTGGTTCTTACAGGAGAAGCTGAGTGTGTAAAGCTGCAACGGTGAAAATTTAGCAGTTGAGATATTTGTGTTCCTTGCTTCCTAGAAAACTTGAAGGATGCATTGTATGTGAAAGCATAAGACAGTAAAAGAGATGGGAATGGAAACATAGTATTTTTTGCTTTATCAAAAGCACTGGAATGGATTGCCCAGGGAAGTTGTGAATGCTCCATACCTGGCAGTGTTCAAGGCCAGGTTGGACAAAGCCTTGGGTGAGATGGTTTAGTGTGAAGTGTTCCTGCCCATGACAGGGGGTTGAAACTTGATGATCTTAAGGTCATTTCCAACCCTAACTATTCTATGATTCTATCATTCAGACCATTTTATATTGCAGGCCATGAAAACGCTGAACTTTGACATATTGCAAAGAAACTCAAATTAAGGCATTTTTATATTGGTTTAGTCTGTAAAAGGACATATTAAAATGAAATATAATATACTTTTAACTTCTTCATAATGCAAAAGTCCTCCTTGCTTTCCACGAGCCTAAGAAAACCTGAAGGGATTTACGGTTCAGCCCAGTGACCTCAAAGCATACCTTACCTGGGTGCCTGCTATTCTTAGACTATAAACAATTTGAGTTTTCATTCTTCCAACTACAAAAATAGCTCATGTTGGGGATTTCATGTATCAATACAAAACTATTCAAAATTCAATTTGATGAACACCATTCAAGAGGCCAGTATATCTGTATCTCTCTTCTCCTCAAATACTGATAAATTTATCACTTCAAAGAGTGACAAATAAATAAATTCCCAGGCTATTTCCTACTGATCTCTCTAAGCATATGTAACAATATAGATCAGGTGTGAGGATTTACAGTCCTATCAAATGGCCTGGAAAGATATAAGAAGGTAGCCTGTCGTCTTTGGTTTCCTGCTGGATATCTGACTAGGTTGCCTAGTGCCTTCTGGAGTGCTTTCAATCTCAACTTGTTTGAGATTCAGTTTGTAGGCTGCTTATTCAATTCCCCAGTATAAAGAAAAACAAAATTGCTGATCTTTTTTTATTAAACTGGGCTTGCGATTCTGTCTCTTTCACATAATTTAGAAACATTTATTAGGTGGGGGAGACACCATTTCTACCTTTTCCTGCTTAAAGCCAGTAGCACAAGAATCTGAATAAATGAAACCATTTCTTACCTGTGGACAAATGCTGCAGTTCCTGGCAAAAAGGAATCAATATATGATCCTTTAGCGTTCTGTTCTCTGTGAGGCAGTCTCATTGAGAATACAGTGTAATATTGTAATGGGCATCTGAAACGTCTATGCCTAAAGATCACAATGCAGTTTAATTCCAAACTACAATAAGGTTTTTCACTCACAGCTATTATTATCCTATGTTCTGTATAGATTATTAGAAATGGAGAGTACTAAGTAATACAAAAATAGTAGAACTCCAGCAAAGTAAAAGCTTCTGATTGGTACACTGAACTTTTTCATAGAATCATAGAATAGAATAGTTAGGGTTGGAAAGGACCTTAAGATCATCAAGTTCCAACCCCCCTGCCATGGGCAGGGACACCTCACACTAGACCATATTACCCAAGGCCTCGTCCAACCTGGCCTTGAACACCACCAGGGATGGAGCATTCACAGCCTCCTTGGGCAACCTATTCCAGTGCCTCACCACCCTAACAGGAAAGAATTGCCTCCTTATACCCAATCTAAACTTCCCCTGTTTAAGTTTTAACCCATTACCCCTTGTCCTACCACTACAGTCCCTAATGAAGAGTCCATCCCCAGCATCCCTGTAGGCCCCCTTCAGATACTGGAAGGCTGCTATGAGGTCTCCACAAAGCCTTCTCTTCTCCAGGCTGAACAGACCCAACTTTCTCAGCCAATCTTCATATGGGAGGTGCCCCAGTCCCCTGATCATTCTCGTGGCCCTCCTGCAACAGTTCCATGTCATTTTTATGTTGAGGACACCAGAACTGCACACAATACTCCAAGTGAGGTCTCACGAGAGCAGAATAAAGGGGCAGGATCACCTCCTTCAACCTGCTGGTCACACTCCTTTTGATGCAGCCCAGGATAGATGGCTTTCTGGGCTGCAAGCACACACCGCAGCCGGCTCATGTTAATTTTCTCATCGACCAGCACCGCCAAGTCCTTCTCCGCAGGGCTGCTCTGAATCTCTTCTCTGCACAACCTGTAGCTGTGTCTGGGATTACTCCGACCCAGGTGCAGGACCTTGCACTTGACATGGTTAAACTTCATGAGGCTGGCATCAGCCCACCTCACAAGCGTGTCAAGGTCCCTCTGGATGGCATTCCTTCCCTCCAGCGTATCAACCAAACCACACAGCTTGGTGTCATCGGCAAACTTGCTGAGGGCGCACTCAATCCCACTGTCCATGTCAGCAACAAAGATGTTGAACAAGACCGGTCCCAACACCGATCCCTGAGGGACACCACTCGTTACTGATCTCCAGCTGGACATTGAGCCATTGACCACAACTCTTTGTGTGCAGCCATCCATCCAGTTCTTTATTCACAAGTGGTCCATCCATCAAATTGATGTCTCTCCAATTTAGAGATAAGGATGCCCTGTGGGACAGTGTCTAAGGCTTTGCGCAAGTCCAGGTAGATGACATCAGCTGCTCTACCCCTGTCCATCAGTTCCATAGCCCCATCATAGAAGGCCACCAAATTGGTTAGGCAGGATTTCCCCTTAGTGAAGCCATGCCTGTTGTCACCAAGCACCTCATTGTTTTTCATGTGCCTTAGCATGCCTTGCAGGAGAATCTGCTCCAAGATTTTGCCAGGCCCAGAGGTGAGACTGACCGGTCTGTAATTCCCTGGGTCATCCATTTTCCCCTTCTTGAAAATGGGGGTTATATTTCCCTTTTTCCAGTCGTCGGGAACTTCACCTGACTGCCATGATTTTTCAAATACGATGGCCAGCAGCTTAGCAACTTCATTTGCCAGCTCCTTCAGGATCCGCAGATGGATTTCATCAGGACCCATGGACTTGTGAATGTTCAGATGGGCCTCCTACAGTGGGCCCAAGTCTTCATTCTCACAGTCCCTGCGTCTGCCTTCCAGGACTTGGGTGGTGCAGTCAGAGCCTTTGCTAGAGAAGACCGAGGCAAAGAAAACCATGTTCTCTATTGTCAGATGATCTTTGATGGGTAAAGATTTTCTTTGCAAGAGAAGACAGGTCTAATTTATTACATAAAGCAAAGTTCTGTACTTGTTTGTCTTTTAATCTTACCCCTTAAAGTTGTGTTTTTTTTCATTATTTTACAGTTTTAAAGCCTTTGGTGGAAGGAAGATGGTCAAAACCATGGCTGGATTATGCACTGAAACAGCTGAAACATGTCCCTTTGCCCCTGAAACTGAATTTGGGATGACCTTTGAGGTGTTTTTCAATGTACTTGAGACTATCGGACATCTGACTTTAAGTGGCAAAGCAGGTATTAATAATGGACAACAATCGTAGATTGCAGAGAAGGTGCCAGTGTTCTTGTGACCACACGGAGTCCTATGTATCTTGTTTTATTTTAAGAAGTTAAGATATTTTCCCCTTTCTGCAGTTGTCATCACCTTAGTGCAGGAATCACATTGGGCTGCATAGCTCCTGTTATCCGCAAGCACAGTGTTAAATGTTATGATGTGAAACATAATTTATTTTTTCAGTAATTCATTTCAGTGTTTGTGTGTGAAGATTTTGCAGGCTTCTGACTTTCCAGGCTGCAAATTCTCTCTCTCTCTCCTTCTCCTATTGACCACTTGTTAAATCTTTTTGTTTGTTTCCCACCTTTCCCCTGGGACCCACAGACAGACAGCCTTGCCAGATTCATTTTCTGATCAAAGCTGTT
>NW_026901937.1:30000-47500 GCF_033783945.1 Neopsephotus bourkii
TGCAATCAGGTCAGGGCCAGCACAGAACTGCAGAAAATATCTGAAGTAACATAGAAATAGAAGTCACTAGTTTTGTCTCCCAAATGGCCTTCTTACTGATATTCTCTGGTCTGATTCGGGAGCTGCATGCCAGTTCTGTTTTTCAGCCACCTGTTCTCAGTCTTCACAGGATCCATCTTCCTCCTGCATCAAGCTGTACCTGAAAAAAACTGTTTCCCTTTCCCATTTCTCAGTGTGTCCTTTTCCCTGTTGTTTTATTTTTACTTCATCCTTTTTATCACTTGGAAGAGGAACACTATTTGAAAACTAATGGCATAGTATAATTTAGGGGGTTAATTTTGCAAATGGCTTACACAAAGAGCGCAGCTGGGAGCCCACAGTCCCAGGCAAATTCTTCCCTCTCTTAGGGGCCAATCTACAAAGACTGAGTTGACTGAAGTCTGCTGTGTCTACATGTATCTTATTTCTTGCTTTCTGGTATATGTAGATTGTGTTTCTCAGGTGTGGATAGTGCTACCCAGTTAATGCCATTAAGGTGATGTACAGGTCGTATGCAGTTCTTAAAGCGTGAAGAAGATGCAGGGATGCTGTGTGGTGCTGTGGATAGTATCAGTTCAGAGGGAATACTAACACTTTCCCTTCTAATCCAGGTACTTTGCATGTTTCCTGTTTCTTTCTCAACTTTCTTTCACAAGTTTCCTTCATTATCATTTATGGAAGATGAGCAGAGGGAGCAGCACTGTGGGAGCAGAGGCAGGCAGAGTAACCACCTCGAGCCTGGTCACTGTAGGAAGATATAACTTTTTTGCAGGAAATGAAAAGGCATTACTCTATTTCTGAATAAATTATAAGCTCTTAACCAACCTCAGGTACACATCTAAGGACCCTACACTTTACTGACATCTTTTTCTTGAAGAGGATACGGTAAAGCAATCAACCAGAAACTTTTAAAGTGAACTTACTGCCATCCAAACCAATAATAAAAACGTCTTGGGTTTGTTTTTTATACATCTATTCCCCCTACTGGTGATATTTATTTTTATTTGGGTACCAAAAAAAAATAAATATAAGAAACAACAAGGGAAATGAGAGAGAGACTGGCAGCAAAAAGAAAAACAAGATTGGGCTAGTTTGAGGCTTTTAAAAACTGTTACAGTATTTTTTGCATGAAAATTTGTACATCATGTGGCCTACAAAACATACAATACCATTATAAATGCAGTTATGAATGAAGTTTATGAATTCACTGGAATCGTCAAAGCTCACAGTCACTTTATCAGAAGTAGGATTAAGTCCTTTGTTTATACTATTCCTGTTTCAACTGTAACTTTGAAGGGATACAAAGATCCAGTGCAGATTCTGGATGAATTTTAATAGTAAGTGAGAACACAAGGCCTATGAATCCCTGAATTTTAAATAATATTTCATTATAAACCTACGGGTGTGTGACATACCTGTACAGGACCAAATTCCTTTGTTTGAGAACATAAATAGCTGGGCACTTTTTGAGGAAACTGACATACAATTAAAAACAAACAAACAAACAAACAAACACCTTCCAGTTCAAAGCTCATTAAAAAAAAATAATTAAATAAATGCATAGGCAAATAAATAAATGCGCTTGTTAAAATATTTCCCAAAGATTTTAGATTATATCATTTGCTAATACTTGGACAAAATTCAGCCACTCCTCTCATTATCTTTGATAGACTGATGGATGGGCCAGGGGGTCCTTTAAAGGTTCTTTGGTATTTTTAAATTATGTATTTGGCATTTCTAACTCATTTATGTAATTCAATTTTACTGACATTAATTTTCATGAAAAAAAAAAATGCAGTTGCCTGATAAGTATTCACAGAAACAAATTTTCACATGGAATTAATCACATCAGAAGCACCTACATGCTCACCTAATCAGAGAGCAAAATAAGCTCAGTGCAACTGGTTAGACCCATCATAGGTACAGAATGCAGTAGGAATAATGAATTTTCACAGGCTAATCACACTCAACTAGGTAGCTCTTTAAAAAGCTCTACCAACATGATGTCAGATAACTATTTACTGAATAACTTAAAGAAAACTATGACCTGTTAGTGGATGATCTGTGACCAGTACAATAGTTAAATTTAGCTGATATATGTAGCTCTCCTTTTCAGGAGCAGCACATAAGTCTTAAAAAGCACAGCACAGCCCTATCATGAGGGACAACCTGGAGAGAACATAGTGAAAGAAGAGAGCATCTGGTTTATGCCTTTAGTTTGTTTCTTCTTGACAATTAAAGCAGTCTTGAAACTTGTTTCCTTTTTAAAACAAACAAACAAAAAAAAACATTCTTCTCCTTTCTTGCTTTAGAGATCCAGGTCTTACCTTACACAAAATGCAGTATGAACCAGGAAAAGAATAAAGTTTCAGAAAGGAAAAGAGTGAAATTTTAGCTATTTACAAACACCGGTTGTTGGGGTTTTGATGCTACCCTTCTGGTTAACATCCAAAGACTCATAATATTATGTCTTGCTAGACACAGTCTTCAAAACAAGTCATTCAGCAAGGGCAGAAAACACAGTTGTAGGTCTTCCACTGATTCTACGGTGAAATCAGACAGAAATATCTTTTGTATACATGAAGAGAGAGGAAAAAGGAGAAATGTCAGTGGACAAGCTCAATGCAATCACTACAGATTGCTTCCCATATCTCCATTATCTCAGCTGCTTTTAGCCACCCAGACAGTTGCAGAAGTCCGTAACTAAAATGACTTCTTCAGGAAATCTGTCTCACTGTTTCTGCACACATACATATACCAGCTAATTAGATTTCTAATTCACATACACTCTGCCAGAATATTTTTAACTCTGTGATTTACAGCCACAGAGAGGGAGTTTGTGTTTGTGCAGGACTACTTACAGCAGACCAAGGCACTAAGTATCTTAAAATGAAATATAGAAAAGGGAAGGCTCCTAAAATATTAAATGGGCCTATTTTTAAAGCTCCCATGATGCTGCTCTGTGTTCCTTCACACTCCAGACTTCTCCATTCTCAGGTCAGGGTGTTGCATCCTATTGGGTTTTTACCAAGTCCTAGCATTTTCCTCTGAGAAACACTGGGAAATTTTCTTCATCATATGGGCTTTGCTGCTGGTTTTGGACATGCTAAATGAAGATTGTTAAATGTCACCACTGTCAGATGCCAAGGTCGGTGTTATCTCTATCAGCCTGAGGGCAAATTTAATTTCATTTTTCTTTCCACATACCTCATACCAACTTGAAACACTATCTGAAATGTTACCCACATGTTTTAAACTGATTTTTTTTATTAAGCCAACATCTAAAGTCCATCTTTGTAAAGAATAACAGAGGGCATCTTGAAAGCAGTGAGAATGGTATATTTAGACCCCCTTTTACGCTGAAGCTTTAATATCTTTTCTTTCCAAAGCAAGTAATCACTAGTTGCACAAATCGTGCTATGCACCATTAGCCCGATGTTTTCAATATAATACTGTTGATTCCTGTACTGATATAACCAATCTTTCATCATATGTGTTCACCAGAAGACCTAGGAGAACATATTGGCTGACTAAGGGTTTCTTCACTGGACAGGCTGCAAAACGGAATCATTAAAACCAACAAGTTAGGGGTGTTAGAGGTAGTATCAGCTTGTTATCTTTTACCTCCCCAGAAGGGACTACCAGAAGTAAGAACCTCTCATGTTCTCTTTCTAGACTTGGAGAATCACATTGCTTGCTGAGGCCTTCATTTCACCTTTCCCTAAGTGAGAAGCCAAATACATCAAATCATGGAGTCATAGAACAGTTTAGGTCAGAAAAAGTCTTTAAGTTCACTGAGTGAATCCATGAACCCAACACTGCCAGGTCCAACACTAAACCATGTCCCTAAGTGCCACATCTACACATCTTTTAAATATCTCCAGGGGTGGCTTCTGATGATTAACAAGATTATGTACTCCATTGGAGACAATGATGTTCCAAATACTGCTTTTACAAGTGCCTTCAAGTTGTTAATCCTTTTGATTCATCCTCTCTTTTCCTATGCTAAGCCTATGAGTGTCACTGGCAACTTAACCTCAACTAGTGGCAGTAGTCCTCTTTCCAGTGAAATCATCAAAGCATGGGAGGATAAGACCTAACTCTAGGAGAAGGCAGTGGTTAGTTATCCTGTGGTTAATGCAGGTTACTGGCAGTCAGTAGGCATAAATTCCTCACCTACAGGTAGTCCCTGTTTTCCTTTTGGATGTTATCCTTATAAAAGAGGAAGCCAATAATGCACCCACTTTAGGAGTCACATCGGGACCTGTGGACAGAAAGCACTACTACCTGGACTGTTCTTATCTCAACCCATGGGAGTTACATTCTTTTGATTCTCCTCCCTATCCCTCTGGGACCCGGGGGGAGGAAGAAGGGGGAGTTAGCAAGTGGCTGCATAGTTCTGGGTTGCTGGCTGGGCTTAAACCATGACACAAGAAGAAAAGAAAAACAAAACAAAACAAACCTAAAAACTCAAAAAGCATAGAAAATCATATTCCATATTTTTTCTCTATAACAAAACTCCCTGGAAACAAGCCAGTGTTTAGCTACCCGGGGTATTTTGTGGTATTAAAAGGTAAAAAAGTTGAAATACTTCATTTGCAATTACAAAACACACTTTTCCACAGCATGGCAGTGCCACGTCCTCAATAAATGAACTGCAAGCAGCAAATGGCACTCGATGATGTATAACTTTGGTCTACTATATACAACCACAGAGCAGACTATTTTATTCTAGAAAAATAAATAAATCTTAGTAGTAACATTATTAAGCTAAGGTGTACTCTGTAAAAATACATAAAAAATATATGTAAAAATGAATCTCAGTCCATAAAAACTTTCTGCTGCATTTAGCCTAGGACCACATTTTTAGACACAAGGAAATAAGAAATTGTGATGCTACAGTAGCTGTGTGTCCTCATTATATTAAAATAAAGTGTTATTTGGGCCACTTGTGTTCCACTAGAGTGCTGTGCATAAGAAAGTGTTCATGCTGGTACAAACAAACAGTCCAACATTGCCTTTCATGAAATTACAGTAGCTGATCTCATCAGTTGCTGCTCATGGCAGAGAGACACAACTAATTAACAGAGAATTCCCTATGAAAACATAATTCTAAAGCATTTTGGCTTCACCTTTCAGCAGATGGACGGCAAGAGATACTACAGGAAAATGAATCAAGTCAATTGAGTGATGAGGCACCTTTTTTTTTTTTTTTTCCATACCACAGATATTGTTGTCATCAGGCTAATAAATCTGAATAAAATCCAGCACTAACATGTCTAAAACAGTAGCCCGACAAAGTTCGACTGCAGTGTCCAGGCTTAAGCCTAACTTTTTCATAAATGCTGAGCATCAAGCTGTTTCATTTCCTTCCAGGGAAGGAGCCACACAGGGCACAAATGAATGTGGGTGAAGCTGCCACCTCTTAGGCATCTGGAGAAGAAGCCGTGTGAGAGTTCATTTAGGAAAACTGATAGTAGATCCAAGCATTTTCAGCCAAAAACTTAGTGAGGATCATAATTCTTATTTTCTGCACCACCTTTTATTTCCTGTATTAAATGGAAAAAGACAACCTATTTTCCAGACATGATGCTGGAAATCAAGACAGCTGCTCTCTAATCCCCTGGTGCATGGCTCTGAACAGCCAGCCCAGGTATTGTTCACTCTGCTCTACCTTCCTATGGAAGCAGCCTGCCTTGCTGAGAACCGGGAAGATGTGTGGTTTTCACAGTGCCCACTCCACCGGGATCCTGGGGCTTCACTTTGTCAGCAACCAAGACTCAGAGGGAGCTGAGTGAAAAATGTGGACAAGTTCCCTTATTGTCTCTCTCCCTAAAATGCAAAGCTGAACAATCATCTTTTACTTTCTTTTGCATCCAGCAGAGCTTTTTTTCTGGTGTTACAAACAGTAAGATGAGAAATCTCTAGATCTACAGCTGCTCCCCATAACTTACTGCTCATGGTAGTCTAGAGAAAGGTTGGAGAGCAAAGCTGAGGGACCATACATATGGTGCTTACTCCTGGAGTATGGTCAGACAGATCTGACTTCTTTGGGATGAGCAAGAGACTGGCAAACACTGCTCCTGGGTGGATGTACTCAAAGGGGTGCTTGTGATTTTAAAAAGATAATAATCCTGCCTTCTGTTACCAGTTCCGAATGACTTCTACATTTTAGAGTGTCTCACATCTTCCTGAGCTTGTTCCTGGCAAACACCTGCTAGAGGTATTTCTTTCTGCAGACATAGAACCCTGTGTAACAAACTTACAGCTAGACTGGTGGAACTCAGTTAAGGCTCATCCATTCCTTCCCTACTTCTGCAGGGTCTTGGCATTTCTAAATCAGCATGGGTTGTGGAGTGCTCCAGATCATAGAATAGTTAGGGTTGGAAAGGACCTTAAGATCATCTAGTTCTAATCTCCCCTGCCATGGGCACAGACACCTCATACTAAACCTCATACTACAGTCTCTGTCCAGCCTGGCCTTGAACACCACCAGGGACAGAGCATTCACAACCTCCCTGGGCAATCCATTCCAGTGCCTCACCACCCTTACAGTAAAGAATTTCCTCCTTATATCCAATCTAAACTTCCCCTGTTGAAGTTTTAACCCGTTACCCCTTGTCCTATCACTACAGTCCCTAATGAAGAGTCCCTCCTCAGCATCCCTATAGCCCCCCTTCAGATATTGGAAGGCTGCTATGAGGTCTCCACTTCTTCTCCTCTCCAGGCTGAACAGCCCCAACTTTCTCAGCCTGTCTTCACACAGGAGGTGCTCCAGTCCCCTCATCATCGCTGTGGACCTCCTCTGGACTTGTTCCAACAGTTCCATGTCCTTTTTGTGTTGAGGACACTAGAACTGCACACAATACTTCAAGTGAGGTCTCACAAGAGCAGAGTAGAGGGGCAGGATCACCTCCTTCGACCTGCTGGTCACACTCCTTTTGATGCAGCCTAGGATACAGTTGGCTTTCTGGGCTGCGAGCGCACACTGCAGCTGGCTCATGTTCATTTTCTCATCTACCAACACCCCCAAGTCCTTCTCCGCAGGGCTGCTCTGAATCTCTTCTCTGCACAACCTGTAGCTGTGTCTGGGATTGCTCCAAGGCAGGTGCAGGACCTTGCACTTGTCACGGTTAAACTTCATGAGGTTGGCATCAGCCCACCTCAGAAGCGTGTCAAGGTCCCTCTGGATGGCATTGCTTCCCTCCAGCGTATCAACCAAACCACACAGCTTGGTGTCATTGGCAAACTTGCTGAGGGCGCACTCAATCCCACTGTCCATGTCAGCAACAAAGATGTTGAACAAGACCGGTCCCAACACCGATCCCTGAGGGACACCACTCGTTACTGATCTCCAGCTGCACATTGAGCCATTGACCACAACTCTTTGTGTGCAGCCATCCATCCAGCTCTTTATTCACAAGTGGTCCATCCATCAAACTGATGTCTCTCCAATTTAGAGATAAGGATGCCCTGTGGGACAGTGTCGAATGCTTTGCACAAGTCCAGGTAGATGACATCAGCTGCTCTACCCCTGTCCATCAGTTCCATAGCCCCATCATAGAAGGCCACCAGATTGGTTAGGCAGGATTTCCCCTTAGTGAAGCCATGCCTGTTGTCACCAAGCACCTCATTGTTTTTCATGTGCCTTAGCATGCCTTGCAGGAGAAAATCAGCATTTCTAAATAAGCATGGGTTGTGGAGTCCTCCAGATCATCCTCTTTAAGGTCGACAAGGCACATCCACAGAAGTTGTTCTGTGTAAGCCTGGAGTGTTCACAGGAGCTGTGGCTTATGTAGAGATATATGCTTTGGCAAGCGCTAAAATCCTTTCAAAACAGCTGCAGAGAGGTGGCAAGAGAACTCAGAAGCTCTAGAGTCTCCCTATAATCATCATGCATTTGAAAGATATTCTTACTGAATTTTATTTCAGTTCACTAACTACAGTATTGAGACTGGTGGTGTTTATCTTTAGCACTGTTGGTAAGAAATAGAAAATGTTGAATATTATTAAAAATAATATTATTAAAGCAGAAAGAATAGATGATCAGGATTTTAAACACGATGGTTATCTGCAAAAATTGAGAGGGAAATGTCTCACCAAATAAGAATGGGAACTGTCTATGACAATTATGTTTTATCCTACTGTGACCCCACACAAAGATATTCTGATGTTAAGCAGCTTTTTTGAAGGTGCATTGAATACTTTTCTTCTTTTCTACTGGCACAGGAGAGGGAGAGATAAACAAGTACATGTTGTAAATGGATTTTCAAAGTTTAATATATTTAGCCTTATATTTTTGTCTCAATTTCAGCTGAATTCTGAACTACCAGTATTTTCAAAAACATGGGGTTTTGACAGTTGCAGCATCCATCACATTCCCTACAAATAGATAATCTTATCTATAGTTCAAGTTTAACACAACTTTTCACAGCTTATGTGTATGGTAGAGGAGATTATTATAAATGTGCTACATGGACACTAAGGAGAAAATTCAAGAGAAAACATTGCTGTGTATTTTTTCTGGTTTGAAGATATGGCACATCCAACCTAAATATTTTATGTCATACATTATAGCCAGATTTGCCCCTCAGTGTGGCTGCATTGAGCCGCTTTGAGCAGCAAAGAAGTACTGCAACATAGGGGTCCATCAAATGGACTTGAATGAATTTTGCAGGATGATGCAAAAGAAGCCATTGTCTGCAGCAGTTTGCCTCATCACTTGCTCCAACAGTTTATCTGGCTTCTTTTACAGTTTTCTGTTCTCTTCTATCCAAACCCCAGCCTCCTTTTGGTTTCCAATACCTTCACTTACCTATCCCCATCTTTTTCTACCCCATTTGTTTATTTAATCAGAGGCAGCATACGCCCACTGAATATAAATACTTACAGCCAGTGATCTTTGTTTTTTTCAGTGTTTTGTTTTAGCAGAAGTTAATCCTTCAGCAGATATTGCTGTACAGTCCCTTATTCAGAGATGCTCAAGAAGACTTGTCCTTGAGGTTGATTCGTTTCCACTGTTCACAATAGAAACGGGTAGATGAAGCTTCCCTGTTTTCTGCAGTGATGGAGCAAAACTGTATGAGAAGCCATGGTGTTGAATGGCACAACCTTTTATAACGTTGGTCATACTAAGACTAGTACATGTCACATGGTATTTTTGAAACAATCACAGGACCACATAACTGGAAGCAATATCAAAGTCAATGATAACAGTAGTAATCTGTAAACATTCTGGAAGAGTTTATAGAAAATAGCTGGGAATTTGGACATTACTATACAAAATGTGTGCATGTATCTTTGGTTGTGAGCATTATACAATAATTCAGTGAGTTCTAACTAGAGGGACACAGAAAATATCTTCATGGCTTTCTGATTAGGAGGAGTATGGACAGAAGAGTTTTTGTGTGGGTGCTCATTTTCTTATTGTACCCATTTTTATTAGTATTAACAGATATGTTTTGAAATCTCAGACAAAAATACGTTTGCATACAAGAGTAAAAGCTCTAGTTTGAAGGAGATACACTGTATTTTTTTACCCATGACAGAGATACGGAGTGATTATTTTAACTTAGAAATGCAGTTCAGCTTCAATTTTGGTATCACAAGAAATGAAGCTTCATAGCACTGGAAAGAGAAAAGGCTTTTTACGCAGATGAAGAGAGTATCAACTAAAAGAAGACTTTCCTTCAGATGTTTGTTACTGGCTTCACAATGTGGCTTTGTTGAAGTATGAATGTTGGACTTGGTGCCTGTGCCCTTCATAATACCTTTGCTCTTTTTAATTGCAGCTTTATGGGGATGAGGTGGAAGAGAAAACTGGTTGGAAGGGTTGCTTTGTTTTGAGTAAAACAACTGTAAATTGTTTCATGGACTGTTTGCTTATTTTCTTTGTCTTAGTCTTTGTTAAAATTTGAGTGCTATGATCATGTTATATGGTAATTGTCTGCTAGGCATCTAATCCTGAAAGTGTATTTACTACTCACATTCCCCCTCACACCAGTATTTTGGTACTACTTGAGAGCACCAAGTTTTTCTCTGAGAAATAATATGGGGTGTTTAAACAAGCGGTGTGTTCAAACCACCAGGGAAAGGTGGTTTTTCTTCGATTTTCTGTCTCACATCCTCCATTTCCAAATTTGACTCCTAGTTAAGGGGTACCTTCAGGGGAGACTCCACTGTACCAGCGTGTCTGTCGCACACCCCCACATCACACCCTGTCCCTCCTTTCACACCCAACATCCTTGTAGCCCAGGATAGCCCTGAGGGGTAGCGTGAAAGTGAAAATAAATCAACAGCTCTCATTTTGAGTGCTAGATGGCTGTATACATGTATACATGAGGCTCATCTTCCTGTATTGTTTGAGACTAAGAAGCCTGTAATTTTAGATGGTGCGCTTCAGCAGCATAACACTTCCTCTTAAACATTTATATTGCTCCTATGAGCTTCACCTGCTTGATAATCTGCACGAGTTTACTTGTTAACAGTTCCCTAGAACTGTGGTTACATAAATAACAGAAGATGATACAGCAGCCACATGATGATACTTTAAAAGCTTAGAAATAAAAATGTCATGGAAGAGGAAGCACCTTTTACTGATTTTAGACTCTCTTCCTCAGCTGTAACTGAAATAGGGCTCTTTTTTTTTGAGCTGCTTTTTACATACCCTTTTACAGTCTTCTCTCCTCTATTCTAGAAGAAAGAGGCTTTCTGAAAGCTGGGATCCTCCTCCAGCAAAGATGTAGCCATGCTGGCTGCAGGAGGTCAGCTTTTCATCATTGCAGTGCGGCACTGCAATCATTTACATATACTAAGGCCAGAAAACGGTAAGTGTTTGAAGAGTTGAGGCAGAAGTTGTGAAGATACAAATCAGTCTTTAGCACTCCAGGGTCACTTGTGCAGCACTGTCCAAAGGCTCACCCAGAAGCCTAGAGCACCTATGGTATCTAAAGTTTAAGAAAAGCATTTCTTAGGGAGTTAATTGAAGGTATATTTAATAGGATTCTTCCAAATACTGTTTCAAAGAAAAGTAATACCCATGCCTACCACAAGGAAAACAAACTCAGAGACTTACATGTCCTTACTTCATCCAGCAACCAGCGTTATACTGGAGGGCTCATGTTTTTCTTCGTTTATACAAAACTGACTGGGTGTTGGGTGCAAGGACAGCGTAAGTTCACGACTTTGATATGAACTAGTTTGCCTTTGGATAAAAATAGTAACCTGTCCAGTTTCCTGCTTATCTGAAGATGCTTGCCATTCTATTCTGTCCTCTGGTAATCAGCTGGATTTGGCACTTGATCTTCAAGCAGCCTAGGTTCAGCCAGAGTACATGTGTGTTTTTCATGGGAAAAGGAACATTTCTGGAGAAGAATAAAGCAGAATAGTGGTGGGGGAAGGAAAAATGTGAAAGAACTGTGAAGCAAAAGTGAAAAGAAGAATGCCAACAAAAAGAATTAAATAGCTAAACATAATAGGTAAGGAAAACAAATTGAACTCTAGGTCTACGATATGTCTTGGAATGCCAGAATATCCACAGTAGATCAGGGCAGACTAACCTAGCACAGCATGTCTACATAGGACACAGCACAGAAAGTGTTCTCAGAAGGGTTTTGTGTGGGGTGAATTTGTCACCACAGGAAAAAGATAAACTCCGAGCTTCAGCCCTTCAGCCCACTCACCTTCATGTTCATTACATTCCTACTTCACTTCAAATCAGGACCCTTACCCCCCACCATCCCCCACCATCAGGAGCACCGAGGTGGAAGCACGGTAGAGTTCAGTGGTTTGATCAAAGAGTGATACCATACAAATGTTAAATAGAGATGTGTGACGTGCTTGTCATCATCTTCAGCCCATCACAAAACAAGGCTGTGGGAAATGGTTCCTGTGTCCACCCACGGGTGCATTTTATTATTTGATGGTGATTCCAACCCAAGCCGTGTGCAAATGGCTTTCAAGGCCAAACACAAATGCTGCATGAAGGGAGATGAATTTATTTTGACCTTTACTGAAAATGTGCTGTGAAACAAAGCACTTAAGCATTTAGAGTCTGTTACATCTTCACATTATACATGTCCATGTTGATGGGGAAAGTGCTAACCAACCGAAGTTACAGTCGAGAGCTGGGGTGTGTAAAACTCTTCAGAGGAATATATTACATGCCCAGTTCAGCCTCTGCAGCTTTTCTCAGCCTGTGCAGGTGAGGATCTGGAAAACAAGGGTTAAGGATATCACTAACGGGGGAGACGGAGGGTATCAGGATCTACAGGGTGACCTTCGGGACATTCCTAAAGCCTCACCAGAAGGGAAGGAAATAAAGGAAAAAGGGCATCTCCCACCACTACCACCCAACACACTGGCTCTGCCCAGCAGTGGGCCAGGAAGACAATAAAGCAGGTCTGTTTCCCTCCTCCCTTCCCACCACAAACTATCCCCCGCCAAGGCCGGGCATCCACCGGGGGGGGGGGGCCGGGTACCTCGGGGGCTGCAGTACCCCCTCATCCTGCCGGCCCTTGCTGTGTGGATTCACATGTCAGAGATTTGAGATGTTAACTACAGCAAAAAGCGAGCCTTAAAGTCCCTGATGCATGATGAATGGGTGCTGGGCCAGCATCTTAAAATCCATGCTTTTGCTTCTCCTTAAACACTTTAAATTGACAGCGCAATAGATCAAACACTTTTACTGAAAGGAGAAGCTTTGGCAATTTAATTTAAACAAGTGCACACTTATCAGTATCCCAGTCCCGTGTACCACCTCCAGCGATTACCCCTTCCCCTGGGCGAGCGGGGACCGAGAAGGGGTGAGCGGGCGCTGCGATGGGGGCTCGGGGCGCCCCTCTTCCGGCAGGCCGGACGCCCGCCATCACTCCTTCCTTCCCTCTCTCCCTACCCATTCCCCTCCCTTCCCTTCCCTCCCCCCGCCTCTCCTCCGGGTGGAGAAGTTGGCGCTCTGCCCATTCAGGCATTCAGCGTCAGCTCCTCAGGGATCAGCAAGCAAAGTCACAGTCTGCACAAACAGAGCTTTCAAATTCATAAAATTCATAGGATTTTTCACAAATGAATGAACACAATTTTCTACCAATTTCCTCATTATGCAAATATGCAAAATATCAAATTTAGGCCAATTAGGGTCCTCCACAGTCCCAAATTCACCCGTTTAAGCCATAATTGCAGAAACTATCAAATAATTACGGTCGCTAATTGGAAATATTTGTGACAGATACAACAAATTCTTGCACAAATTACATTTCATTCTAGGAACCACTGCGCGCCACTGAAATTTTATCGAAGTCTAATTTAACTTACATAATGAGTTGAATTGAGTACTTGTTATCAAATTTGAGCAATTCATAGCCCCGTAATGTGGAATGATCAAATAAATTAAAAGGGAATTTATTCAATATTTTGTTGCGATACTTTTTTTCGAAACCATTGCTATTTTGTAGGGAATTTCCTTCTCCTGCTCTAGCTGCCCGAGGTGGGTGACATGTGTCATAAAAACCCCAGCAGCAGCCTGAGAAGCAGCAGCAGCAGCAGCAGCCAAGTGTCCTGAGAGCTGACAGAAGATAAAGGGCAACATTTCCAGTTATAGCTTCTTCCCCCGCACCATCACTCTTCCTGCAGATGGAGGGAGAGGGATCGTAAAATGCACGCTCTTACTTGAAAAATACCTTCGACTCCTACATCATTTCATTTCTCTCTTTCTCCCCTTTTTTTCTTTCTTCTTCTATTAAAAAAAAAAAAAAAAAAGAAAAGAAAAAAAAAAGAAAAGAAAGATAACGCTTCCGGGTGACAGAGGAGCAGAGGGGGAGCCGGGGGTGGCCCTGCCGTGGCCCCCAGGCAAGAGGCTGTGCCCCCAGCCAGGGATGGGAAGCGGGTTGCGTTTTTCGGAGGGGTCAGGTGGGAGTGAGGGTGGTGGTCTCTCCTTCTTGTTCCCCTCCCACATGTGTGCCCACGGACACGCGTGGTCGCGGCCGGGGTGCCTGCTCCGCCGCCCGAGCCGGCGTTAAAGCGGAGCCTCTGTGCGTGCCGGTGTGCGCACAGCGCTTTGTGTGTAGCCCGAGGATTATATACCCGCTCCTGCAAGCTCGGGGGGGCTTCGGGTGAAGGACCACGTACGATGCAAACTAATGTTATGCATTTGTACACAATAACTGGGTATAACAGATAATTATTAAATACATACTTTGGGCTTGCGCATAAGACATTATATACAACCTATATTTATATCTATACCCCTTGAGTTACCCTCCAAAAAGAAGGTCAGCTCTCTGGACACGAACATTTATTTTTCTTTCCCACAGCATACACACACACGCACATTTTTTAACTGCCTGTGGCCTCGTTGGTGGATTATAAATGTCTCCTTCTCGCTGTGATTTGTTTAATCCGTGGAAATGGTGCTGGTCCTATGTAAACAAGCCAAGTGCGGAATGAAGGCAGTCACCCATGCGTGGCCAGCCTGCCTATTTGTCAGAAAACCTTCATAAATACTGAGCCGGGGCTGGGCAAGGATGTGATGTCTCCATTTTTGCCAGGAAAGGGCACGGGGAAGACAAAGCGAGGGAGAGCGCCGTGTAACCTTTCAGTGCGAGAGAGAGCAGTGCTCCTTCCCTCTCTCCCTCCCGCCCGCGGGGGCCGGGGCAGGTCCTGGCGAGCCGCCCCGGGGCAGGGGAGCAGGCGCCCGAGAGGCAGTGCAATAACGCCCTGACAGTGTGCGAGCGTGCAGCCTACACATGCTGTGCAGAATGACAAACCAAGCCCGAGGCGCGCAGCGGTTCTCTTTTCTCTTTCAGGGTTTTCCTTTCGGTTATTTGTTTTTTGTTGGGTTTGGGGTTATTTTAATTACAAGGTGGTCATGGGTGGAAAGGTGACATCTTTTTTTGATGTCCTTCACTTCAGCTCCCACCGTCGTCTTGTTCCCTGCAAACCTATAAAAACGAGGGGTTTTTTTTTCTTTTTTTTTTTGAAGGGTGGGTATTTCTTTCTGTTAACGCTTGTTAATCTAAAATGTCGCTGTGATTGAGCAAAATCTTAATTGTTCTCAAAGTCTGCCTTACTGCGGTATTACAAGAACTTATTGTGTCCACCATATTATTTATTTATATTTTACTTGGGGAAAAGCGCCCCGTGCTCCGAATCAGATAATCAGACACTTTATAACAAAAGCAGTAATTAGTTCTTGTAATTATTATGCCCCTTATTTATTAAAAAAAAAGAAAAGAAAAGAAAAAAGTGAGAAAATGTCGAGTATTAAAACGTGAAAGCAGCTATTAATCAAACCTTTACACCTTCTTTAACTCAGGCGTGATGGTGGGTGTTATCATAAATCTACTCTGATAGTAACACAAGAATAATGAGTTCAGTAATGATACCGATGATGATGATAATGATTTTAACCAACAAAGAATGGTGTAGATTTATTGCTAATAATGTGGTACAGGAACCTCTTCATTAAAATTACCTATATGTACTCCTCACTGTTGAAAAGGAGATTACAAAGAGTAGTTTTGCGCATTACCGCAGCCCCACGCAGCCGCCGGAGGGAGGCTGCAGGCACTGCCCGAGGCCCTGACCCCAAGTTCAGCCGCGCCGCCGGGGTTCGCCAGCGGAGGATTGGGCGGCCCTGCCCAGCCGTACGGCGGATCGCGGAGGCCCACAGAAAGGAAGGGCTCTCGCCTCCCTCCCTGCCAGACCGTCGCAGGGTGCGTTGAGGACAGGACTCCCTCCCGGAGCCCGCATTTCTTGGGGCCTGCCAGCCTCAGGGTGCCCTACAAGTGACCTTCCCCACTCACGGGGAGGCAGAGCCAGTTAAGAAGGATGCTGGAAGGAAAACTGCACCCACCCGAGCCGTGGGTGCGGCCACGGATCCAGGCGGAGCGGGCTCTGAGTCTCCCGCGATGCCGGCCTCCCCTCCCGCACCCTGCCTCCACTCCCAGCTCTGCACCATGTGTCCCAGCCTGCTCCCGGACAGCATCCTGCCTCCCGGCTACGGTCCCATAACGAGAAGGGGGAAAACCCATCCCCGCGCGTCCGCCTCCCACCAGACCGCGGCGTGTACGCGCCCACTGTTAAACACTTCGGCTTTCTTAAAACGCCTGACCCACGTCCCTCGTACCGCCGAAAAGCAAGCCGCGGCTGTACCTGTAGTGTCCTGCCCCTAGCCCGCTTGCAATAGGGAATTTTCAATGTTAAAAATGCTAATAAAATTGATTCAGGTAATACGCGCTTAATAAAATAGTGGCATAATTACAGTTTGTACATAATAATACATCTGTAGTATTGTAACCTTAACTGTGAGTTATGAAACCAGTGTATAGACCAATCAGCTACATAGGATGGTGGTGGGTTTTTTTTTAAACCAAGACACTATAAACACTGGTTTTAAATGTCCTAATTAGTAACTTGCTCATTAATTAACTTTCTGATTAATTGTGTAGCAATCTAATTTGTAGATGAGGCACTTAAACAGTGATACCTTGTAAGTCTTTCGTCTTTCGGCCTGCACGCATGGAGGGGGCTGGCCTGCGGGGAGGGGCGGGGAGGTGATCTGTACTACCCGGATCGAAGTTTGGTCCCGCCGGCTGATCCTGCGGCGCTGCCTCACACCCCAGGGTGGGGGTTCAGCTTCACAAGGCCGGGCTGTATCCGAGAGGGGGTCTCGGCACAGTAGCTCCTGCTCCCAATCGCCTCTCTCCCCTCGCGATGGCTTACGAAGAGGTGTGTCGTGTCGTTCACCCCCCCCCGCCACCTTCCCTACCCCCCATGCCCACTGGCGTCTGATCCGAGAGGGGTGATTTAATACTCCGGACTGCGGGATAATGGCAAGAGCACATTTAAATCACTGCCTGGCCGCTATTGTAATACCCCGTGGCGGTGCCATTAGCATCAGAAAGCCAGGCACTGTCATGAATCGCTGTTTTCCACCAGAGCCATTGTGGCCCGGGTTTGTCTCCGGTCCCAACCTGCAAAAGCCTTTAGCCCTTATGGCAGATCATTCTCTAAGTGAATAGAGATGAAGGCAGGGATATTAAGTGACTCTATAAAACATCCCGGACACAATTGTGTGATTGATGGAGGACAAAGTGGGAACAGCAGGACACGGGATCCTGGGAGAAGCAGCCCTGTCAGTGCGAGAAACCCATCTCTGGAAACAGCTTCTCCTGGTGGAGTTTGCAGTCTATTTGTATGAGTAATCAGCTGATACCCCTCTCTGTCAGCCGTGTTTACTCACTGATTTTCTCAACAAGACAACCATTGACACTGGATGGATGGGGCTAATCTGGCGCAGAACTGGCGGCTTTGCAGAGGCTACAGGTCGAAAATAGAGCGCCGTGCCAGCTTCACCTCGCCTAATCTAGCGGCTAATATTTATTAGAGCCAATTTAGACCGCGCTCCCGCAAAGAGCAAGGAAAGGCCCGGGTGCAATTAATAACATAAGCAACAACAATCGCAAGG
>NW_026901937.1:52500-67410 GCF_033783945.1 Neopsephotus bourkii
CTGAGACACAGATATTTCCCCAAATAGCCAGCGGTGACATTTTTCATTAGTCACTTCTTAGTTTTTAAAGGAAGCATCTTGGTGCTATGTTGGGCTTCCCATGTACTCCAGTCATCTGCAAAGCCTTCTCCAACTCTCCCCCATCCCCACCCCTCTGAGTATCTCTCTCCCATCAGGAAAACTGGTAAGAGTTTAGGAGTCTGACACATTAGCCCCTTGCAGCCCAGAATGGTGCTAGTCAGTCTTCTTGACTCCCTACACATCCTCAGCTCCATCTATATGGAGTTGTGCAGTCTCATACCCTTGAGGTTGCCACTTTGGGTCAGAGCCCACCTCTTGGCTCTATGCTCTCTCTTGTACAGCATAATATGGGTCTTTATACCAGGGTCTTTTAGGCATGTTATTAAATCAGATGGTGATAGAAGAACAGATTTTATAATATTTTTCTAAAAAGCTAAAATTTCCTCTGTTTTAGAGTGTTGCTTTCTTCGACTTTTTTTGTTTTGTTTTTTTTCAATACGTAAAAAAAGCACTCCCAAATATGATTCCCTTCTAACCATGTCTTTTCCTGGGGAGTGCTTTCAACTCCTGGGGCTGTGTAATCCTTGGATTACCTTGCCACTAATCCTTCCCATTGCTAAGAATCAGCAGTTTTACACCTATATTGATCTCAGGGGTTGACTTGGCTTCAATAGGAGTTACGCATTTGCATGTAAAAGCAGACTTCACCTCTTTTAGAGGCTTAGTATCCCAATACAATAACCAGTATAAAACCCACTTAAGCAGATTGTGCAGCAAAATGGCTTTTTATTACAGAGAAACATGCACTGCAACTTTCTTTAGCTGGTCAGAACTGGTTTAGTACAATATCAGAATAAACTTTATACTTTCAAGGCTGGCCTCATACAGAGAAACAACAAGCCATTACTTTAAAGTTTCAGGGATTTTTTGTGTTTTCTTTAACGAACAGAAGTCAGAAATCTGACTGGCCTTGTTCAGCAGTCTTAAATCAAAGGCTCCAAAACATTTCAGAGATTTTTTACTTGAATATAGAAATAAATGGTCTAGCATGAATCCTGGTCTATCAGTGGTTCCACTGAAGCTGGGATTTTCAGTAAACTTAGCAGCTGGGGGGCTTTCCCTACTTTTATTTTAAATGTAAAATTTTACCTAAGTGGAATGTGCAAAAGGGAAATTATTTGAAGTAATTGATCCCAGTTTAAAAGCACAGTGATATTTGAAACTGAGTAAATGTTCTGTTTTCATGCACAATCAGTCATTATGCAGTTTTTTAAATATAGATTTTCCCCATGCTTCCTCTAGCAGTATTTTTTTCCTAGACCTATTTCATATAATTCTAGGAATTGCTGTTATGCACCGAATTCATTTCCCCCTGAGGAAATACCTAGCAGCATCTCATGCTGAATTAAACCTACCATATTTAATAAAAACAAAGAACAGTTAGTCTCCAGGTTTGTTTTGTTTTTTTTTTTTTTAATAGAATTATTTAAGTTAGAGTAGAAGTTAGGCTGGAGCTTTTTATAGGTTTCTTTTTGTTTTATCTTTGTTTTGGATATGCTGAATTCAACACATCCAAAGCCTGATTTTGCACTCCAGTGTTAGGTATCTGTAATATTGGAATCAGGCCCATGGCATGTGCAAAATTGCTATTTAGTGCAATACATGCTACTGTTAGGTACAGCAAAAGTTATTAGAGGAAAAAAGAAACAAATAAGGTTTTCATTTTTTCTGATGTGGAATATAGAATTTAGAATTAAAGACACAATGTGTACTGTACCTTCCAATGATGTATTTTGCCTTTACCTTCTCTGGTTCTGCTTGTGAACTCATCTTCTCTGAATAAAGTAACTCTATGGACACAAAAGAAATGCTTTTAAATTTGCACCAATAAAGCCAAGATTAGAATTTGACATTAATTTTAAGTTACTTAGTTTAAAGCTGCATCATTACAGTATTTTAATTAATTCAGTAATAGTAGAGTCTTCTACAGTGTTAATTGGAAAAATTAGACCTTTTAGATTTGTTTTGTGAATCTTTCTGAACTTGAAAAGAAACACAGATTCTGTCCACTGCCTGCAGACAGGCAATCAATCAGTGAGCACACTTTCAGTTCCAGCTCAGCTCCTACTTACAATCAGTAGAAACCTGTTACAATAACCTCAGTCACCACCATACAAATAGGATCAAGCTATCTGGGACTAGCGAAAATTAAAAACCCAGCCAACAAGGAGAAAAAAATCTCTTCACACAAGAACAATGAACTATTTAACTAAATACCGTTCCGCTGGTCACTAATAAACATTAATTGTTCTTTAATATAACTATACCCCTCTTTATATTATAGAATGCAACGAGTATATTTTAACATTTTTGCTTAATAGCCTGTATCATTCATGAACACGAAGCACACTTCTTTCTTGACATTTTCCGGTAAAATTCCCCAGCATATTTTACAAGAATCTGACTTCTAACAAAAGCTCACATCTATTATTTATTAGGATTAGTCTTGTCCTTGGACCTTTTATTTGCTTAAGCTGATTTATTATTCATAGTGTTCCGGATGTTCGATGACCAGATTATTTGATTAGGTCTGTACCGATGTGGAAATAAGTAACAGTACAAGTAACAGTAACTTGGGGTTTGTTGAATTTCATACAGTTTTTTTATGAAACTTTAATATTTAACAGTTTAATTTTTCACTTTAAAGTAACCGCAATTTTATTCAAAGATAAATAAAAATATAAAGGGAGGTAATAAAAATTACTGTATATAAACAAAGTTATAAAATAAAAGCTATTTACTATACAGCTGGTTCAACTAATGCTGGAATCTATACATAATTCCTGGAGAAAGTCTCTTCCATATCCAGAATGTGCATTGTACTAACATGAATAGAAACATCAAGCAATAGTGAACATAAAGTGTTTATATAGATTTCACACTGCATAAAATGTGACAGACATTGAGTGGGAAATATATCCTTCAGAAATATATTCTGGCACCATATTATTCATATGTAAAAGTGAAGCATCCCTGGTTTCTGAAAGCTGGGAAACAGCATTATTCATCAGCTAACATGGTGCATCACCGAAGCCCTGCAACTCTTTCACTTTTGCCCGCATATAAACTGGCTAAAAGTATTTTTCCATTTTTGAATGCAACACACATCTGTTGCATTCAAAGTGCATGCATGACAAAGTGTCATTTGCTCATCAGGCATAACTTCAGATACTAACATCTTGATTCTTATTTTTCCTTACTTTGAGGTAACTCTACTAAAATCAGTGAGACTACTCTTGAGCAGAGGTCCAAACTGATCTTGAAGTCTAAAAGACCAGCAACAGCTTGGTGACAGCATAACAAAAAGGTCATCACCTCTCTTTTCATGATGGGAGCATCAGCATGATTGAATTTGCTCATTATGTCTGGATTTCCATTATACCACGGCCTTTTCAGGGAGTCTGGTTTGTGTATACAGTACCAATGAAAAGTGTGATATTTATATAAACACGGGAAAGTTACTGAGCAAGCACATAAACTGGAAAGAGCTGCTGTAAATTGCATTGATTACAACCAACCATGATGATCTTAAAAACATCTGTAGAAAGAACATACAAGATACTAGAGAAATACTTGACTAGGTTGTTGCATGATTTCCTTGACCCTCATTTTATCCTGGTTCCTAGAATACTAATGACCCAAACAATCTGTTCTTGGAGGCCCAACAAATATTTCTGCACTAGAAACCATGAATTAGGTAAGCAGCACAAGTTCAAAAGCTTCCCTGCTGCCTGCACAGACATGCCATCCGTTTGAAGAAGTCTGTCTGTCTGCATGCACCCCATGTTACTTCCTCTAATGACACTCCTATGTCTCCAAGCTTTCCTCATACCAAGGAGTGCAGAAGTAAACTCTCCTAAGCAAGACTTTGTGATCAAAACAGATATACTGTCATTCCTATGGCCATTTTTTTAAGTTTCAAGTGGCATGTGAAAAAAATTCTGCCAAGTACTGAGATGTAATAAAATCACTGCACCTTCCCATGGGATATAAATAACCTCAATTTCTATGGAACTTTGTAGATGCTGTTAAGCCATATCTTTTGGCACTGCTTCTTTTACAGTCAAAGATGATAGTATCATCCCTTCATCATCTCAGTTTAAAAAAAATAAACAAAAAGGTAGCTACATTCCGGATCCTTCCTCTAAGTAAGTGTAATTTAAGCTGCAGGGAAGGCTGAATAGGTAAGTACATGTTGTAAGTAAATGTTGTTACCCTCTTTTTACAAACGAAACAACAAAGTATTCAATACAGCTAAACCAAATTGGCTGCAGAGATGCATTAGAAAACAGAAAAGTTAATTGTCTAATGCCAGTTAAAGTTCATCAAAGATAGCACTTTGTGGAGTAATCAGGCAGTTCTTTCTGATGTATTTCTGTGAAAAACATCACATGGGCAGCAGTTTGGAAGCAGGAGATCTCCTGTATGGCCAGTCTGTCACAATGGAACTGGGGAAGCAGTTAAAGAATTCTAATCTAGGCCTGCCTTTGCTTTAAAAAGACCTGCAGTAATGCTCTGTTTATGTTCCCAGATCATTAGTAACGAATTTAATCACATTTTCCTAAAAAGATAAATATCTGTGAGAAAGAGGGATTTTGTAACACTTATACACAACTCTAGAAAAACACACTTTCAGGGGTGTTTCAACCCTGCTTAGGAACATGTGTAAGTCCATTCACCTGAGTCTTCTCTCTGATTTTTGTAACTACATATGCTCAAGTGGACTATGAATGATCCAATGGTAGAGTTCAAGCGTGGGAAGCCCGTTTTTTGTTCAAGTAATGACTTGTGTGCTAAATTAAAACTGTCAGCTGCCACTATTTTTCTTTATTTCAATATCTGTTGTCTTGAATGAAAAGGAGAAAGGTGCTACTAGAAGTTGGTTGCTTACACAATTCAAGTAAGGGGGGAAGTGCTGCATTGGTGTGCAATTATAAGCAAAATGTTTTTCCTAAATTGTTCAGAACATAACAGTAAGATGTGTGTGTGTGTAAAGGTACTGACTTAACAGCAAACATAAATGGTAAAAATCCTTTACTTCTTGTACAGAGATGTTTAGATTTCCCTTGGGAATATTTTCTCCTTTGTTGTACATGCAGTTTCACTCTACTTACAGAAGCTGCAAAAAATTATTATTTTACTATATAGGCACAGTAACATGCTCTGTACTTCTCACATATAAAATTTCCATTCTTCTGAACACACAGGAAGAAGGAGGAGTTTCAGGTGGGAAGCAATATTTACATGTACTTGAAGTTAACATGAATTTTTGCATAATATATAATCATGGGGTGTGGAATTTTATAATGGACTTTGGGTGGTGTTCCAATTATGGCACTTTTGCTTCAGATTTATGCTTCATTACAACTGCTTTATGAAAACTTACCTTCCCAACCTCTGCTCTGCAACTGACCTCACATGAAGGTTGTCCCACCGGCTTTACTTATGTCACATCAGTGTTTGGATGCCAGTCCTCCAATGTAAACCCATGCCAATGGTAATTCCTTTAGCACTTAGAAAGTGACTTTTCATCCTCTTATTCAAAACCAACAGTAGTCATTATACAGAAAGGAATTAGTAGTAGCCATAGCTTTTCATACTTGCCAATGACAGGATCATACTGTTTTTTAACGTAAAATATAGATTAATCACTAGCTTCCTCTTGAATTCCTTTGATTCCTGTTCCTCAGTAATATATAATCTATCATACCTATTTTCCCTTTCCCCAAATACTTGTTCCCTGTGAGTTAAGAAAGAGAGAGACTAGCTTAATCTATTGTTTTGAGGACATTGCTCCTTTTTTTTCCCTTTTGATATTAGATATACTCATTCAACAGAAGATGAAGAACAAATAGCAAAATTGAATCTGTGTAGGAAATGCCAATCCCATATTTAATTCTATTCTGTTGCTAACTGGTAGATGATTTTTTACTTTCTGCACGACACATTTGTACTTTGAAAATCACAAACATCCCAGCTTTAAGAATGTGAGGAGATTTCTCTCTGGACAATTTGTATGGAAAGGGGAATAGATCAGCACAATATAGATATTTTATTACAAACACTGCCAAGCTGCTGTGTTGTCTCCTGTATGAGGAAGGCTTGGTCTAAAGTAGGTAAGGATCATATGAATACAGTCTCCATATTACTGATGTTCCAGGTTTAAAAAATGTGTGAGTATATGAGTGCAAGCAGTTAATTGAATTGTAGGATTAAAGGCCTGAAAAAAGCATCCCATATTGGTATGGCATGACAGGAATTGGGCCTGACATAATCCACCTGTCCTGATGGGGAAAACACATCTTTGCGTCTAAGATGGTGGGACTGAATGAGAGGGCTTTAAAGTAGAATTAACGAGGGAAGGGAATACCAACAGCACTGCAACAACCTATTGGGTTGGCATGGCAACACTGGAGGGGGACAATGCTAGTGGGAAACATCTTGGCACTGGGTGCTCCTGGAAGCACCAAGAGCTCAGAAGTGTATCTGAGGGCCAGTAATGCCAAATGAAGTGGGATGGGTCCTCCCTTGTGACTTGCTCTTTTGGGGGGCTGTGAAGTCTGTCACCTCTACCACCAGATACAGACTCAGGAGTCAATTCGTAAGAAGTAATTTTAGAAGGTCTAGACAGAAGTCCTGCCTAATTCTTCATTTCTGTAACATAAAATGCATTTATTTACCCGCATATTAAAAGAAAGGCAGGCAAAAAATAAGAATTTCTGGTTAGAATTATTGGTGCAACTCTAAAGCATCAGCTCTGTCTAGAATCTGTCCCTCAAACCTTTTTCCCCAATGGGGATTTAAATAGATTGCTAAGTATTTGACAGACCTCAGTATCAAGATCAATACTGAATTAGAAGACATAGCTAAGCATAACCGGGGGAAAATAATTAACAAAATTAAGGAGGGTTTTGCTCTGTGGGGAACTATTAAAGTTATCTTTATGGGGTCATGTAAATGTAATAAAGATTCTGCCTGCACCACAATTTAATTCTATATCAGAAATGGTCCCTGTAGATGTACCAAAAGATTATTTTACTAAAATTGAATGTGTATCCTCTTCTGGACTAAGGGAGAGGGGAAGAAAATCTTAAAAGTAGAAAGTCATTAATTTTACACAACACAGATTTAAAGCTGCCTGAACTCCATCTGTATCAATGGTATGTAGTTGATTCAGATGCTACAGTTCACATGAATGGTTATCCTACTCTGTGAGAAAAGGGGAAGGTAGTGATATAGCTGTGCTCTAGGATGGTACACTTACTATCCATGACAGAATTATCCAAGCATTTTTTGTGTTTTCAAAATACAGAAAAACAGTGGAACACAATCTGTTAAAAAAATCCAAACAGCACCTGTGTCTCTGTAAGTATTTGGGATAATGTTTAAAAAAAACAGAATGCAAACATTATTTCAATTTGCCTTTTAACAGAAAAGGATTCTGGTAGTAGAATGTGATGGTTTAGTACATCTTTTAGAGATGCGTGTAGCAAACCTGGATTATTCATTACTGATTTAAATTTTTCTAACTAAATACTAACATGCAGCTCTCTGAGGAGCTGTTGTTCTTTTTTTGCCTCTTCCTATTCATTAGTGATTTTCCAATTACTCTAAAACCAATTTAATCTGACCAAATGTTCTCTTAAAATAATGTCAATCTTTTTCTTAACTGAAAAACAAGGCGATTGTGAGAGAATGTCAAACTGAATTCATTTTGCTTTGTTAACACCGAGTAGATGGTGACCTTCATCTTGGCTCACAGCTTCCTCCATGGTCGAAAGCATTCATTTAGTATCTGAGGTTTGATCATCAGTGGAAAGGGACAGTGCTGCCTAGGCTGCCGAGACCTGTGGACACTTCATGGGTTTGCACCCTGATTGTACCACAAATCCATGTCACCACAGTTCCCTGTACTTTCTTTTAATGAGAACCCAAGATGCAAGTGCAGAAAAGCCACAGTATGCTCCCAGGGTATACTTTATGGCATTGATTGCAGTTCTTTCTTTTAGTTTCTGATTCCTGGCATTTTTAACCCAGCATGAAAAGTATGATCTTTGCCATTTCATCAAAATGTTCCTCTACCAAGTGTCAGGTCAACATAAAATGTTATGTGAGGCTTTTTAGCCACATCTGATAATATTCATCTGTAGGATCAGTCCCCAGTGGCACAAAGAGTTTCTTTGCCTGAATAAAGGTTTAAAGGATTGGACCTCTAGTCTCCACAGTGAACTGGTGTTGCACTAAATATTGGCACTTAGCAAGAACACGTAATAAATCATTGTTAAACCTCCTTCTAGTCACTTTCCTTCAGGACTGATAATGTTCAGCTACCACAATTTGTCCTCTGTTTCTAAATTAGCACTAAACTAGCATTCCTTTCCAATGTTTTAAATAAACATCATTTTAAACTAGGAGACAAGCACTGCAATTATTATCATCATGAACATCAGTCTAGGCCAGGGTCTTTCTCCATAACGTCATCTGCTTCAGAAGGTAGTATGAAGAGGAGAAAAATGTGAGCTCATGTGTCTCACATGAAAGGCATTCATAGATTAACTCTTGGTACCTGGAGACTAGCTTAACACTCAAAACTCAATCTTTCTGTCGCTTCTGAAACTCTTTGGCATTAACACATAACATTCAGTTTTACACGGCAGAGGGTAGCTCTTCCTCTGAATACTGCTATTCTTGCTTCCATGATATCCAGTGACTTGGACTGTTTAGCTAATTGCTATATGGAAACACACTTTCACCCTTTTGAATCTGCTTTCTTCTTGTTCCATTGTCCTGTAGCACTTGAGTTGTAAGAGAGAAAAGTGTCTTCTACAGGCAATTTGTTATGTTAAATATTTTTATCATATTCTCTATTATTTGCATACTTTTTCCATAGAGAAGAAATCCAAAATCCCATGAGACTTTCTCTGCATGTGTATTTTTCCATGTTTCCAAATTTCTATTAAAACATCCATTAAAGCATACCTATTCCTTTCTAATGATTTCCATTCTCCAGGTCTTCTGGGGCCATTCCAATACTGCATCTTGATCCCATACCCAACTTTGAGCTCAAGTCCAGCCTGCTTCACCTTTCCACTGTTTGGACAAAAGGTTGGACTTTGATAAGGGCACGTGGTGAGATTCAGCTGCAGCACATCCTACCTTCAGTGTGGTGAACTCAGGGTGCTCAGCCAGTCCTACTGCCACACATCTTAGCACAGCAGTATCATTTGGCTTGGGCCGGGCAAAAAAATCAGCTGCTGTGGTCCCTGATCCAGTTTTCTGTACCCCAGGTTCACATATTTTTGCATATGAATTGTCCTTTTAACATTACAGGTACCCCAACATAGACAGGTGGAGCTTGATGGGGAGTACTCTGGGCTGCCTTCTTCTCTTTTGTCTGGGGGTGTACAGACATAGCCTAATTTCGCAAACATCCCTTTTAGATCCAGTGAGTTGAAGTGAACACGGTATTCCAGACGAAGTATTTATAAAGCCATAAAATATTATGACTTTTTTTTTTTTGCCTTATTACCATACATCCAAACACCTTGCCTGCTTCTGTAAGCCCAGCCATTTTTGAGTTTTGAACTTCTCTTAGCTACATACAAAGATGCTTCCTTCTTATACTTTAATGGTTTATTTCATCAACTTTCACGTTGCTTATTCGGCTAGTTTTGTTAGGTCATTCTGAGATTTTCACAGACTTTTTTGAGACTTGTGTGTCTGAACAGCTTTCATCCCCACATAAAGTTGCTGCCAATATGTTGTTCATTAATAAAGCTCTGAGGCACTCAGAGACCTTGGGACCAAACAAGGATTTTGGAGGACTCTGGTCAAGCTAGTGAAAACACTTTCTCTGTTCCTCAACACGATTAATTGAAAATATGTTATAGTAAAAAACTGTTTCAGAGTTGCTGTTCTGGGAATCATGGCCATATGTGATCTCTTTGAGTGGCTGTTTTCTGAATTACTATTAGGGACAATCATTAATGTGAATAAGAATGGTTTTACTCATTTTAGTGAGCCTCAGATGGACAAATTGCTTCAAAAACTCTTGCAGTCTCAGTGTTTGTACACAGTGTTGAGACTTGCTATTTCTTCCTGTGGCTGTCCTTGCTAAACTGAAGGGTTTATTTCCAGAGCTCAGGAACGCTATTTGCAACTTCAACCTGTGGCTGCCTATATTTTGCTATCTAATATTCAGATACAAAATTATAGGCTCATGGATAGCTAGCTACTCTTGAACAGCTTCCTGTTCACCCATAAGCTGAAATGCCATGAAAAATGTGAAAAAGGATTTGGAAGGGCAAAAGACTCATTCCTGGAAACATTCAAGGTCAGGTTGGACAGGGCTGTCAGCACCCTGATCTAGTTGATGTCCCTGTTCATTGTAGAGATGCTGGACTAGATGACTTTTAAAAGTCCCTCCATCTCAAACTATTCTGTGACTTTATGACGTTGCATCTCCACTGGATCACTGCTGACTTGGGAGAGAAACGACAATTCAGATGACTAGCAACCTTTGTAAGTCCAGTTTATCCAACATAGCTGATTGGAGCTAGTCCAGCTAGAGCCGCAGCCGTCACGCTACAGCGACCGCGAGCTTCTACCGAGATTAGGAAAATCAGAGGGGATAGCGCAGAGGCATCGCGATTCCCAACATTTCCCGACATTTCCCGATGTTTCCTGATACCCGAAGTCCCAGCAGCCCTTGCGAGAGAGCGGCTGACGTGGCGGGGGGCATTCCCATGGTGACGGCGACCACTCCCCTGCCCCTTGACTTGAAAGAGCCTTTGAGAGGGCAGCGACACGTCGCTGCCCACCAGGCCCAGGGAAGAGCAGGTAGGTCGTCTTGCTGACCAATATGGTCGTCTCCAGAAAGAGAGCTAGCAGTAAGAGGACTGTAGCAACTCAGACAGAGACCCCGGCCCTAACCGTGGCTGTTCAGGTCTCTGGATAGAGGGAGTGCCAGAGCCTGCTGCTGCTGGGGGAGGGAGGACAGCATTCCACCTGTGTGAGGTGTGAGCAGGTAGAAGATCTGCTTAGCTTGGTGGCTAAACTTAAGGAGGAGGTTGAGATGCTGAGGAGCATCAGGGAGCGTGAAAGGGAGATCGACTGGTGGAGTGACTCCCTGGCTGGACAGTTGGAACGGCTCCAGGGAGATACCCCCCAAAAGGGGATGGACCCCCTGCCCTCTCAGACAGAGGGGGATGGCCCGAGACAGCCCCTGCCCTGTAGCTGTTGCTCAGAGGTAGGGGACCAAAGATATGATGAGGGTTGGAAGCAAGTTCTGGTTCGGCGTCGTGGGCAGCCCTCCTCCCTTCCTGCCCCGCTTCCCCAGGTGACCCTCCGTAATACGTTTGAGGCCCTGGATCTTGAATGACAGGTAGGTGAGGATGTGGTGCAAGGCCCACCTGCAAAGCCACATAGGAAAAAGCGGTCGACTTCACACCTCAAGACTGCCTCTGGTAAGAAAGAAAGAAGGGTCATTGTAGTAGGTGATTCCATTACGAAGGGAACAGAGGGCCCGATATGCAGAGTTGACCCTCATCACAGGGAAGCATGTAGTCTGCCTGGAGCCCGGATCAGGGATATCACCAGGGCGCTCCCCAGCCTGGTGCACCCGACAGACTACTACCCGCTGCTGGTCTTCCAGACGGGTGAGGGGGAAGCTGCTTCCTGCAGTCTGAGGGGGATGAAGAAAGACTACAGGGCCTTGGGGCGGATGGTGAAAGACTCTGGGGCTCAGGTGATCTTCTCCTCACTCCTTCCATCTTCCACTGATGATGTGGGACTGAATGGGAAAATTCAGTCCATAAACGATTGGCTTCGAGGCTGGTGCTGCAGGCAGGGCTTTGGATTCTTTGATAACGGCTGGTTTTATAGGGCACCAGTCTGGACGTTGGCATGTGGGAAAGGTTTATCACACAGAGGCAAAAGGATGCTGGGGCAAGAATCAGCAGGGCTCATTTGGAGAGCTTTAAACTAGATTCAAAGAGGGATGGGGTTGTAGCTGGGCTTGCCTCAGTGGGACAGCGCTCTGGAACTGATGAAGACTGGGAGGCCTCCTGTAATCCTAGGGTGAAATCGGTGTGCTCAGCTCGCTCCCTGAAATGTCTGTACACCAATGCGCGCAGCATGGGAAATAAGCAGGAGGAGCTAGAAACCTGTGTTAAGTCGGGAGATTATGACCTGGTGGCAATTACAGAGACGTGGTGGGACAGCTCACATGACTGGAATATAGTCATGGAGGGCTATGTCCTTTTCAGGAAAGACAGGCCAGCCAGGCGGGGTGGTGGGGTTGCTCTTTATGTGCGAGAGCAGCTACAATGCATTGAGTTCTGTCCGGGGACAGATGATGAGCGAGTCGAGAGTCTGTGGGTGAGAATTAAGGGGCAGGCTGGCAGGGGCGATACTGTTGTGGGGGTCTGTTACAGGCCACCGGATCAGGGTGAGGAAGTTGACGAGGCCTTCTATAGGCAGCTGAGAGCGGCCTCACAGTCACAGGCCGTGGTCGTTGTGGGGGATTTTAACTTCCCTGATGTTTGCTGGAAGGACTACTCGGCAACCCAGCCGCAGTCCAGGAGGTTCCTCCAGTGTATGGATGATAACTTCCTCATGCAAATGGTGGATGAGCCAACCAGGAGGGGAGCGCTGCTCGATCTCATCCTCACTAACAAGGAGGGTCTGGTCGAAGGAGTGAAGGTTGAGGGCTGCCTTGGTTGCAGCGACCACGAGATGGTGGAATTCAGGATCTTGTGTGGTAGGGCCAGTAGAATAGCAAGTAGAATTGCAACCCTGGACTTTAGCAGGGCAAACTTTGGCCTCTTCAAGCAATTGCTAGGGGAAATCCCATGGGCTAGGCTGCTTGAAGGTAAAGGGGCCCAAGATAGTTGGTTGACGTTCAAGGACTGCTTTTTCCGAGCTCAAGATCGGAGCATCCCGACACGTAGGAAGTCAAGGAAGAGGGTCAGGAGACCTGCGTGGCTAAATAGGGAATTGCTGGGTATGCTGAAGTGGAAGAGGAGAGTTTACAGGTCATGGAAGGAAGGGCTGGCCACTTGGGAAGAATATAAGGCTGCTGCTAGAGGATGTAGGAAAGCTGCTAGGATGACTAAGGCCTCCTTGGAATTAAAGCTGGTGAGAAGGGTCAAGGACAGCAGAAAGAGCTTTTTCAAATACATGGCAGATAAAACTAACACCAGAGGCAATGTAGGCCCGCTGATGAACGGGGTGGTTAGTAGGTCGAGAGAGGTCCTCCTTCCCCTCTACTCACAGTATCACAGTATCACAGTATGTTAGAGATTGCAAGGGACCTCAAAAGATCATCTAGTCCAATCCCCCTGCCGGAGCAGGAACACCTAGATAAGGTTGCACAGGAACGTGTCCAGGCGGGTTTTGAATGTCTCCAAAGAAGGAGATTCCACAACCTCCCTGGGCAGCCTGTTCCAGTGTTCCGTCACCCTCACTGAGAAGAAGTTTCTTCTCAGGTTTAAGTGGAACCTCTTGTGCTCCAATTTGTACCCATTACCCCTTGTCCTTTCATTGTTTGCCACTGAGAAGAGCCTGGCTCCATCCTCGTGACACTCCCCCTTTATATATTTATATACACTAATAAGGTCACCCCTCAGTCTCCTCTTCTCCAAGCTAAAGAGACCCAGCTCCCTCAGTCTTTCCTCATAAGGGAGACGCTCCACTCCCTTAATCATCTTAGTTGCCCTGCGCTGGACTCTCTCCAGCAGGTCCCTGTCCTTTTTAAACTGAGGGGCCCAGAACTGGACACAATATTCCAGATGAGGTCTCACCAGGGCAGAGTAGAGGGGAAGGAGAACCTCTCTCGACCTACTAACCACCCCCCTTCTAATACAACCCAGGATGCCATTGGCCTTCTTGGCCACAAGGGCACAGTGTCGGCTCATGGTCACCCTGTCGTCCACCAGGACCCCCAGGTCCCTCTCCCTACACTGCTCTCTAACAGGTCGTTTCCCAGCCTATACTGGAACCTGGGGTTGTTCCTGCCCAGATGCAGGACTCTACACTTTCCCTTGTTATATTTCATCAAGTTATTCCCCGCCCAGCTCTCCAGCCTGTCCAGGTCCCTCTGGATGGCAGCACAGCCTTCTGGCGTGTCGGTCACTCCTCCCAGCTTAGTGTCATCAGCAAACTTGCTGATAGTACACTCAATTCCCTCATCTAAATCGTTGATGAATATATTAAATAATACTGGTCCCAGTACCGACCCTTGAGGCACTCCACTAGATACAGGCCTCCAACTAGACTCCGCTCCATAGACTACAACTCTCTGGCTTCTCTCCTTCAGCCAGTTCACAGTCCACCTCACTACCCGATCATCCAGACCACACTTCCTCAATTTAGCCGCAAGGATGCTGTGGGAGACCGTGTCAAACGCTTTGCTGAAGTCGAGGTAGACCACATCCACCGCTCTACCATCATCCATCCACCGTGTTATTTCCTCATAAAAGGCTACGAGATTGGTCAAGCACGACTTCCCCTTGGTGAAGCCATGTTGACTGCGCCTCATAACCCTCTTATCCTTGATATGCCTTAAGATGGCACCAAGGATAAGGTGTTCCATCACTTTCCCAGGAATGGAGGTGAGGCTAACCGGTCTATAGTTACCCGGGTCCTCCTTCTTGCCCTTTTTGAAGACAGGAGTGACATTTGCTTTCCTCCAGTCCTCAGGCACCTCTCCCATTTCCCAAGACTTGGTAAAGATGATGGAGAGCGGTCTAGCAATGACCTCAGCCAGTTCCCTGAGCACCCGCAGGTGCATCCCATCTGGACCCATGGATTTATGGATGTCCAGATTGC
>NW_026901938.1:0-6861 GCF_033783945.1 Neopsephotus bourkii
CCACAGCCAGACAGCTTGTTACCCACTCCCCCCCTTCTTGCCCTCCCCCTACTCCTGGGGGAACGGAGAGGAGAATCAAAAAGAAATGCAACTCCCACAGGTTGAGATAAGAACAGTTTAGTAACTAAGGTATAACACAAATCACTACTGCTACCACCAATAATAGTAATGATAAAGGAAATAACAAGGGAAGAGAATACAACACCCCATCACCAGGCGACCGATAACTTGCCCCCCCAGCCCGACCAAGCACCGACCCATACCTCCTCCAACCCTGCAGTCCACCTAGTCCTTCCGGCTAACTCCCAGTTACATCCTGGGCATGACGTGCTGTGGTATGGAATACCTCTTTGGTCAGTTTGGGTCAGGTGTCCTGTCTCTGCTTCCTCCCGGCTCCCCTCCTCCCTGGCAGAGCATGAGGCCCACAAAGTCCTTGGCCAAACCAAAACATCATTGTTTTTCAGCTCTGTTCCCAGCTGAAAGTCAAAACACAGCCCTGCACCAGCTACCAAGAAAGAGAAAAATGACTGCCACTGCTAAACCCAGGACATTATCCACCCCTTATTCCATACCATTCACGTCATGCTCAGATCCCACATTTTCAATATACCCTCACTCTTATCTAAGTGCACTCTCATCGTAGTGCATGGACCAGTCCCTATAAAGCTGCTGAGTCCATCTGGTCCATGATGCCAGGCTCCATCTCTTGTAACAGTCTTCCAGAGCAGGAGAGGCTGTGTGCAGTGTTCACACACATGAATAACCTGGGCAGTAGTGTCCATTGTTAGGTCCACCCCTCGATCATGAGTCCATCTCTATGCTGCATCTCTGCTCTGTTCGCCTTAAGGGTCATGGGCCCACCAGGTTCAAAATAATTCATTGTCCTTCCATCTCCAATGTTTCCAAAGCACTGGAGGGGCCCAGTGGACTAGATACTTGCCCATACTGTCCCACACGCCCTGCCACTCACGGCTGTCCAGCCTTGGGGAAAACCTCTTGGTCCTCCCATATTGTTGTCTAACCCCAGACAAGACCCAAACCCATCTCTGCTTAAATTTTGGGATCAGACACAATGGTGGTGGGTAAAACACACTCTGTGTGTGTGCCAACATAGTGAAGACCATCACAATCAGCAGGCAGGTCCCAAGGGTACCCAAAGGCCATCCAAAACCTGCAGAACTCTCAAACGATGCTGCTGTACTTGTCACTGGGGCTGGTGCAGCTGCTGTGCTTGTCACTGGGGCTGGTGTAGCTGCTGTGCTTGCCGGCTCTCCCACCACCAACTTCTCTTTTCCTGAGTCCAGCTCTTCCTCCTCTGCCTTGCTGGGAAATGCTGCGGGGTCTCCTGCATCCTCCTGGGTCTCGGCGGGCGGCTTCCGGGGAATGCTCTCGGCCGTCGCGGGGCTCGGCTCCTCTGCGGAGCTCGGCTCCTCCGCCGCCTTCTTCCGCTGCTCGGCAGCCGCCTCCTTCCGCTCCTCGACCGCCCCGACCTCCTCCACCGGCAGCCGCTCCCTGCCGGCCTCCAGCCCCGCTCCCGCTTGGTCCCCGGGGCCGCTCTCCCGGGCCGCTTCAGCAGCCGCCGGCTCCCGGGGCCGCCCCCCCTCGGCTCCCCACAGCCTCACGCAGACGGAGGCGAGGGCGAGGGCCAGGACGGTGAGGAGCAGCCGGACGGCCAGGGACCAGTCCACGGCCACGTCCGTCCCGCCCTGCTGCTGGAGCTCGCCCGTATTACAAGTCATTGCCATAAAGTACAGTGAGACAAGAACCTTAGCCCAAGCCCCACACTTGATAAACACTAACACAGCAAATACCGGCTCTAAGTAAGTTACAACATTCTGAAGCTCTGAGATCCAATAAATCATCATTGTGACGGTCAGATCTGTCGTTATCTCAACCCCTCGTGCCCCACGTTGGGCGCCAAAAAGAACTGTCGTGGTTTAACCCACAGCCAGACAGCTTGTTACCCACTCCCCCCCTTCTTGCCCTCCCCCTACTCCTGGGGGAACGGAGAGGAGAATCAAAAAGAAATGCAACTCCCACGGGTTGAGATAAGAACAGTTTAGTAACTAAGGTATAACACAAATCACTACTGCTACCACCAATAATAGTAATGATAAAGGAGATAACAAGGGAAGAGCATACAACACCCCATCACCAGGCGACCGATAACTTGCCCCCCCAGTCCGACCAAGCACCGACCCATACCTCCTCCAACCCTGCAGTCCACCCAGTCCTTCCGGCTAACTCCCAGTTACATCCTGGGCATGACGTGCTGTGGTATGGAATACCTCTTTGGTCAGTTTGGGTCAGGTGTCCTGTCTCTGCTTCCTCCCGGCTCCCCTCCTCCCTGGCAGAGCATGAGGCCCACAAAGTCCTTGGCCAAACCAAAACATCATTGTTTTTCAGCTCTGTTCCCAGCTGAAAGTCAAAACACAGCCCTGCACCAGCTACCAAGAAAGAGAAAAATGACTGCCACTGATAAACCCAGGACATCGTGATTCATTTCTTTTCTGCTATAAATGGCTGCCTGGTTTTGCACACAGGC
This sequence comes from Neopsephotus bourkii, assembly GCF_033783945.1. Classification (NCBI taxonomy): domain Eukaryota; kingdom Metazoa; phylum Chordata; class Aves; order Psittaciformes; family Psittacidae; genus Neopsephotus; species Neopsephotus bourkii. Next base: position 2,546 of record NW_026901938.1, read on the forward strand.
AGAATATGACCTAAAGGTTTTTCTTTGCTTAAGGCTCTTCAGGCTATGACTTTCAGCATAATTTTTCCCTAATAGAAACTTAATTTAAAATTCTTGGGAATTTAAACACTTAAGTTCATGCCACCAGCTGATCCCCAGATTCCCAAGTGGCAATTTAATGATCATAAAAGTAGTGAAGATAGAAGCTGCTGAGGACATTAAGAAATTTTCATGACAGAAAATCTTGTCTTCCTGAGAGAGTTCCACAAGTCACTTCTTTTCAATTTTTGCATAAATCATGGTCTAATTTAGCTGTGGCAGGCTCATAATGGGAATTACAGATCTGGTTACAAAGTAGAAAAAGGAAACAATAACCTTGACTAAATAGTAAAAACAAATAGCAAGATCATCCCTTCACAAAACAGGATCTTTATTCAAAAGAGGCACTGTTTTACTAATTGATCATATTACACAACATGAGTTTTGACAACACAGTGATTTTGCCCATGCTCCTAAACAAGTCTTAGTCTTTAAGCATGTCCTCTTGCAGAGAACGTGATTAAAGAAACAGTCTTTCCTGCTTTGTGGACCTTAAGAAAGAGATTTGATTTTTTTCTACCTATGAGTTAAGTCAGGTCTGGTTTCAGGGACAAAATTAAATAGCTGAAACTTCCCTCATCTCAGGCCTCTTGCTTTACAGTGAAAAGATTTAGGGATCTGAAGGATAGTCCCTTATTTCCCAAGGCTGTTTTTTTTGTTAGATCATTTCCCTTGCCAGTTGGTCACACAGATGCAGACATGCATGTGCTAGAGCCGCCCAGAAAGGAGTGAAGTGGCTGGCCATGGACCAAGAGAGGTTCTTAGAGCAAAGGTGTGTCTAGGACAGCACAAAAAGCAAGTTTCCCCTTATCCTGCCTATGTGAGTGGTACACCAGTTAGGGCAAATGATTTACCTGCATGACTAAATTAAAAGCTGCTTTGTAATGCTGCCTGAGATTGCACTGGGATGCAACTAGCTATGTTCTTAAGCAGTTCATCCCTTGCTGGATTTTAGCCTGCATCAAGTAGCTGTCCCCAGGTAGTCCTTAAACCTTTTAGTAGTTTGTGCATGCAAAAAGCCATTCCTGCTAGGCTGTCCATGCACTGCCAGCATGTTTTAAAGGCTAAGAGCTTTTAATAGGATGGAAACAGCTGTGCTGGCTTCAGTATATTTCTCCTTAATAAATGGTAGAGAGGAAGCAAGAATTTCAGAATACTTATAAAAAAGAGCAGCACGAATGATCCATCACTGCTTGCAAACTGTATACCTTTTTACCACTGTGAGATATTTTTTTTCTGATATGATCTAGTTGTGTATAATACCAGTTTTGCCATGGCAATTCACTAGCACCAGTGAAAATCAAGTGAATCTAAGTGACTTCCATAGAAGTAGATTTCAGATATGTACGTAGAAGATTCCTGTACTTCTTGTTTTCTTTTCAGTGGCTGTATACAGCTACTTCCTAACCATTCCACTTTCTTCTTGCAAAACCCCTTTTAAAAAATATCTCTATAGTTTCTGTTTTTAAACTTTCACAAATAATAGCTTCCAAGTTAACTAATATTCTCTGTTTATCAGATTATTAAAAATATTTAATAAAACTACACCAACATTAATATCTGTAGCACTTCACTGAACCTCATGTAATACTATTATTTTTTTTTCTATCCCTGCCACCTTAGCCTGTCATCACAGTATCACAGTAGGTTAGAGATTGGAAGGGACCTCAAAAGATCATCTAGTCCAATCCCCCTGCCGGAGCAGGAACACCTAGATAAGGTTACACAGGAACGTGTCCAGGCGGGTCTTGAATGTCTCCAATCACCGAGAAGAAGTTTCTTCTCAGGTTTAAGTGGAACCTCTTGTGTTCCAGTTTGTACCCATTGCCCCTTGTCCTATCATTGTTTGCCACTGAGAAGAGCCTGGCTCCATCCTCGTGACACTCCCCCTTTATATATTTATATACACTAATAAGGTCACCCCTCAATCTCCAAACTATAGAGACCCAGCTCCCTCAGTCTTTCCTCATAAGGGAGATGCTCCACTCCCTTAATCATCTTAGTTGCCCTGCGCTGGACTCTCTCCAGCAGGTCCCTGTCCTTTTTAAACTGAGGGCCCCAGAACTGGACACAATATTCCAGATGCAGTCTCACCAGGGCAGAGTAGAGGGGAAGGAGGACCTCTCTCGACCTACTAACCACCCCCCTTCTAATACACCCCAGGATGCCATTGGCCTTCTTGGCCACAAGGGCACAGTGTTGGCTCATGGTCACCCTGTCGTCCACCAGGACCCCCAGGTCTCTCTCCCCTACACTGCTCTCTAACAGGTCGTTCCCCAGCCTATACTGGAACCTGGGGTTGTTCCTGCCCAGATGCAGGACTCTACACTTTCCCTTGTTATATTTCATCAAGTTATTCCCCGCCCAGCTCTCCAGCCTGTCCAGGTCCCTCTGGATGGCAGCACAGCCTTCTGGTGTGTCGGCCACCCCTCCCAGCTTAGTGTCATCAGCAAACTTGCTGATAGTACACTCAATTCCCTCATCTAAATCGTTAATGAATATATTAAATAATACTGGTCCCAGTACCGACCCTTGAGGCGCTCCACTAGATACAGGCCTCCAACTAGACTCCGCCCCATAGACTACAACTCTCTGGCTTCTCTCCTTCAGCCAGTTCACAGTCCACCTCACTACCCAATCATCCAGACCACACTTCCTCAATTTAGCCGCAAGGATGCTGTGGGAGACCGTGTCAAACGCTTTGCTGAAGTCGAGGTAGACCACATCCACCGCTCTACCATCATCCATCCACCGCGTTATTTCCTCATAAAAGGCTACAAGATTGGTCAAGCACGACTTCCCCTTGGTGAAGCCATGTTGACTGCCCCTCATAACCCTCTTATCCCTGATATGCCTTAAGATGGCACCAAGGATAAGGTGTTCCATCACTTTCCCAGGAACGGAGGTGAGGCTAACCGGTCTATAGTTACCCGGGTCCTCCTTCTTGCCCTTTTTGAAGACAGGAGTGACATTTGCTTTCCTCCAGTCCTCAGGCACCTCACCCGTTTCCCAAGACTTGGTAAAGATGATGGAGAGCGGTCTAGCAATGACCTCAGCCAGTTCCCTCAGCACCCGCGGGTGCATCCCATCTGGACCCATGGATTTATGGATATCCAGATTGCTCAACTGGTCTTTAACCCATTCCTCATCAACTAAGGCAGACCGCTCTGTTGACCTATCTTCATCCGAGGTCTCAGCGGTACAGGGCTCTTCAGGACTGCCTCCAGCAGAGTAGACAGAGACAAAGAAGTCATTCAGTAACTCTGCCATCTCTGTATCTTCTGTCACCAGGGCACCCGTCCTGTTCATCAGCGGGCCTACATTGCCTCTGGTGTTAGTTTTACCTGCCATGTATTTGAAAAAGCTCTTTCTGCTGTCCTTGACCCCTCTCGCCAGCTTTAATTCCAAGGAGGCCTTAGCCATCCTAGCAGCTTTCCTACATCCTCTAGCAGCAGCCTTATATTCTTCCCAAGTGGTCAGCCCTTCTTTCCATGACCTGTAAACTCTCCTCTTCCACTTGAGCATACCGAGCAATTCCCTATTTAACCACGCAGGTCTCCTGACCCTCTTCCTCGACTTCCTACGTGTCGGGATGCTCCGATCTTGAGCTCGGAAAAAGCAGTCCTTGAACGTCAACCAACTATCTTGGGCCCCTTTCCCTTCAAGCAGCCTAGCCCACTGGATTTCCCCTAGCAATCGCTTGAAGAGGCCAAAGTTTGCCCTGCTAAAGTCCAGGGTTGCGATTCTACTTGCTATTGTACTGACCCTACCACACAAGATCCTGAATTCTACCATCTCGTGGTCGCTGCAACCAAGGCAGCCCTCAACCTTCACTCCTTCAACCAGACCCTCCTTGTTAGTGAGGATGAGATCCAGCAGAGCACCTCTCCTGGTTGGCTCATCCACCATTTGCATGAGGAAGTTATCATCCATACACTGGAGGAACCTCCTGGACTGCGGCTGGGTTGCCGAGTAGTCCTTCCAGCAAACATCAGGGAAGTTAAAATCCCCCACGACGACCACGGCCTGTGACCGTGAGGCCGCTGTCAGCTGCCTGTAGAAGGCCTCGTCAACTTCCTCACCCTGATCCGGTGGCCTGTAACAGACCCCCACAACAGTATCGCCCCTGCCAGCCTGCCCCTTAATTCTCACCCACAGACTCTCGACTCGCTCATCATCTGTCCCCGGACAGAACTCAACGCATTGTAGCTGCTCTCGCACGTAAAGAGCAACCCCAC
>NW_026901940.1:0-68997 GCF_033783945.1 Neopsephotus bourkii
AAAGAGGGAAAATGGGAACTACCTGATGGAAGAGAAATGCTAACTAAGCTCTTAGCATGGAAAGTAATGAAGGGAGTTCACCAAATAACTCATTGGGGAGTACAAGCCTTAGTAGATCAGTTTGCCACCAAGTATATGTGTATTGGGGTTTACAATATAGCTAAAAGAATTATAGGTGACTGTTTAACATGTCAATGAGTGAATAAACAGCAAATTTGTGAAAGGATTGCAGGAGGTCGAGAGATGGCTCAGAGGCCCTTTGCGAAAATTCAGGTAGACTTTACAGAATTACCCAAGGTTGGTAGCTACAAGTTTTTGCTGGTAATAGTTGATCATTTGACACACTACGAGGAGGCCTTTCCAACCGCTCGAGCCACTGCACACAATGTAGTAAAAATATTGTTGAAACACATTATTCCTCAATACAGAAATATAGAAATAATAGACTCAGACAGAGGCCCGCATTTTGTCTCACGGGTAGTTAGGGAAGCGTTAGCGCCAATGGGAACTAAATGGGAATATCATACCCCCTGGCATCCCCAAAGCTCTGGAAGGGTTGAGAGAATGAAGCGGGAAATAAAAAAGCAATTAACTAAGCTCATGCTAGAAACAAGGACATCCTGGGTCAAATGCCTACCCTTAGAACTATTAAACATAAGGACTCAATCTAGAACAGCTATTGAAATTTGCCCATTTAAAATGCTATATGGAATGCCCTATGACTTAGAATCTCCTGCAGATCATCCTAGAATCGAGGACAGACATTTACAAGGGTATATTGTACAGTTAATGAGAAGGAGAGAAGAACTTAGGAGAAAAGGGATGGTGGTCCAGAGACCCCCGTTGGACATTTCAATACATTCTATAAAACCTGGAGATAGAGTGCTTATAAAAACCTGGAAAGAATCATCCTTGATCCCTCGTTGGGAAGGCCCGTTTCTTGTTTTACTCACTACAGAGACTGCCGTTCGAACAGCTGAAAGAGGGTGGACTCACACTAGCCAAGTGAAAGGACCTATTGCAGACCCCACTTGGAAGGTGACAAGCCAGCCTGGCGACTTAAAAATCACTCTGAGAAAAGGACACGCATGAACCAGAACATAACTGCTGTATGGGTAAACAATATAAGCGAGGCCACGGGCCTCAACTACATCTGTACTGATGATATAGCCATTGCTTGTGTGAATCCTGACTGTAACTGTTATCCCTTTGTATGCTATGTTTGTAAAGTGTGTCGGGAACAGTGGTGGACCCATTGCCATAAGGGAACACCCCCAAGAGGGGTGTGCAGAGAGTGCTGGGAAAAAGAGAGGAATCTAACTGAAATGGCCTTACGAGTAAAAGTTTCAACAGGACAACTAAAGGAGTGATCCAAGGAATGGTGGGAGATCTTTAGTTTGGGCATAAATCCCGAAAAATATTGTTACCATTCTAATGAACCCATACCTTTCATAATTGAAATTACTCAAGTGTGTTGCCGTCAAACCTTAAAGGGAATACGGTGTGATTCACCGGGAGTTAAAAACAAGAACTGGGAACAATATAAGAAAAGGCAACTTTCTAAGACGGCACGAGAACCCCTGAAGAATACCCCTGCTGCCGAAAAGATGGCACACCCCGTTGCTCGAAACAACTGAGTAGACGGGCAAGGCAGAGGAGTAAAAAGGTGGGGAAGAGAAACCAGGATGAGTTGCCTCAATGTTAACCCAAACTCCCATGCTAAGAGTTTAAAACTTCCCGGTGATCGCAGCTGTCATCCCAATCCAGATGGCAACAACACATCCTATATTCCATCAAAGATATTAGAATTATTGAGAATCACTGGCAAAAGGTGTACTCTACTATCCCGACACATACTGGTGTTATTTTTGTTGCTGCTATTGTATCCTGGGAACTCTCAAGGAACAGAGGGACATATGTATCAGCCCCACAAATGGATTTTAAGTAGATGGGAAGACCAGCAAATTATTCAAACTGTGATTGGACCAGGAGCCCCAAGCTTTACTGCCACCCTCTGTCAATTAGTCCCCATAAAATCCTGTCTAGATCTAAAGGGATTTTATTTTTGTCCCAGTTCAAACCCCTGAAAGGGATATTGCAACCATCCTAATGAGTATTATTGTGCTTATTGGAGATGTTAAACTGTTGCATCAGATTGGCAACCAGGGGGAGGAAGAGACCATTACGTAACGGTAGGACGGGGGCCCTTTGGATGCAAGCCTCCTAAACGAGATTCCAGCGGTGGAACGGTGTTACGAGGGAACTGTAAACATATATATATATAAATATATCTAACCCTCTAGACTCAAGTTGGGTTTTTGGAAGAACCTGGGGGGTGCGATATTGGGAACCAGGGACCGATAGAGGAGGCCTAATTCTAATCAGGAAAGAAATCTTACCAAATGATCCCATAGGAGTTGGCCCCACCTCAGTACTTACAGGAGAAGGGGAAACAGAAGAATTGAATGATAATGCTACCACAGGGATAATTAATGCCACTACTATCCCGGAGAACGAGCCACAAGAGAAAATTGATGATAATTCACTGTGGAAACTTGTTCAAGCAAGTTACCAAGTGCTCAATGCCACTAATCCAAACTTAACTGAACATTGTTGGCTCTGCTATGACATCAGACCCCCGTTTTATGAAGTCATGGAAGTGACCTCTAACCCTAAAAGAATCAGTGGTTCAAATCCTGCCCAATGCCTATGGAGAAAAGAGATGGGACAAAAACAGGGAATAACCTTATCCCAAGTCTCCGGAAAGGGTAGATGCATGGGAAAAATCCCCTTAAAAAAGGATCACTTATGTGGAGTAAAAGCCTCACTAAAAGGAAAACCTCCAGCAGATTGGCTGATACCCACAAGCAATACTAAATGGATTTGTTCTAAAACAGGAATTACCCCCTGTTTATCCCTAAAAATGTTTAACGAAAGCGATGAGTACTGTATACAAGTGATCATCGTCCCCAAGATAATTTACCACCCAGAAAACTTTGTATACGATTACCAAACTGTACAGGAACATCACTTACAGAAACGGGAGCCGTTCACGGCTTTAACTATAGGCCTGTTAATGGCTGCAGGGGCAGCTGGAACAGGAACAGGTATCGCCTCACTGGTCCAACAAGATCGAAAATTCCGAGCCTTGAGGGTAGCTGTAGATGAAGACTTAGTAAAACTTGAAAAATCTATCAGTGCCCTGGAGTCCTCATTAAGGCCATTATCTGAAGTGGTCCTACAAAATAGACGAGGACTAGACTTAACGTTTCTGCAACAAGGGGGGTTGTGTGCTGCTCTTCGAGAAGAATGTTGCATGTATGCAGATCACACAGGAGTGGTCCGCGACACTATGACTAAACTCCAGGAGGGATTAGAGAAAAGGAAAAAGGAGAGAGAAATGCAGCAAAGCTGGTACGAATTGTGGTTCAAGCACTCCCCTTGGCTCACCACCTTATTATCAACAATGGCTGGACCACTCATTTTGTTAGTTTTAGGACTTACTTTTGGACCATGTATTTTTAATAGATTAATCACCATAGTTAAGGGGAGGTTGGAAGCAGCACATTTGATGCTAATTAGAAGTCAATATGAGCAACTTAGAGAGGGCGAATTGCAAACTGAAGAAGCCCCTATCTTAGAAAAGGCAAAAGAGGCAGGCGATTTGATGAACAAAATGGGGAAAAGAAAAGGGGGGATTGTGATAAAAGACACGTGTTTGTTAATCAAATCTTGCTTACGCTAGTAGAAAAATTAGATGTCGACCTTGAATCGGGAAGGAGGAGGCCTTGCATTAAACACGCATCCGGTAATGTAAACAATGATTGTGACGGCTTTGTGCTTACGTAAGATAAACACGCATGTGTCAAGCTGTCAAGCGAGGGGCACGGGACGGTCACAGAAGGAAGACTCGGGGCCTTCATCCCAGCGACCACCAGGAGGTAGAAAAAGACCCCCTAGCAACAGGCCGGAGCAGACGCAGAGTACACCAAGGCAGACACATATACCGGAAATAGAGGACTATAAAAACTGTGACTCCGGGGAAGGGGGTCGCGAGCCGTTGGCGGAGCAGTGGCTCCCCGCCAACCCAGCGCTGTTCTGCCGATTTACCGCTTGCTTAATAAATAACTTTTTATTCTTCACTGATAGCGGAATAGACTCCACAACTTGGTTAAAGTTGTAAAGTAGGTATGCTTTATTCAGCTGAAGACGCACGGGGGATTGGTCCTCCAAAAGGCATGCGTGCCTCAGTGCCGTTTTCCTTTTACATTTATCCTGTAAAGTCATACATAGGTATTAGGTCGCACAATACGCCTATACATATTCATATTCTATCCCCGCTTCGTATTATAATGAGCTAAAAGGCTCTCCACGCATGCGCAGTGCCTCCTGGTGGTCTTGGGCAGGGGTCTTCAGATGAAGTAAGTAGTCTTCCTCTTGTGGGTAGGGGTCTTCAAGATGAAGTAAACGAGTCTTCCTCAGGCTTGAACTTTTTACCTCTGGTCCTCACGCATGCTCTTTAGGAGCTGGATGGGTCTGGTCTATGTCTAGCTGGTTTAATGAGCTATTCCCTTCGCTAGGAAGCCTTATCTTACTGCTGCCTGATAAGGCAACTGCTGGGCTTGTCAAGCCAGCCATGATTTAAGCAGTACTCCTTGTACAACCCCCCATTCTCCTCACTAGGAGGTTTTGTTCTGGTATTTGTCTGATAAGACATCTGCTGAGCTCGTTAAACCAGCTATGACTTAAGCAGTATCCCCCTGTACATTTTGACAATCCCCCTGTACACAATAGGCCACATCAGTTTCATTCACCACAATTGCCTCCTGGACCTTTGTCCTAACTTATAACAGTTGAGACCAACCGGGGAGGAATCCGGCGGCGCAGCTTGGCCAAGCCCCGGAGAGCCCCGCTCCCGTCGCCCCCGCGCGATACTTAATGACGCTGGGCTGACTGAGGCCCAGCCACCACTTCCGCTCACCCCATCGCAGCGCTCGATCCTCTGCGCGAAAAGGTCTGACAGCAGACTGGCCGACCCCACCGCCAATCATCGTCTTCTACGCCAATTCGCCCGGAGCGCACCACTTCTTCAGAGCGGGCCAATGGGAAGGGTGTGATGGTGTAGTCATATGATGGTGTGTGGTGCTGTAGGCTGTTGTTGGCAGGGATCGTGTGTGGCGGCGGGGCAACCATGGTGAGGGTCAGCGGGGTTAGGCGGCTGTGGGAGTGCTGGGTGTAGCCCAGTTGCTGCCGTATGTGCGGGGCCCGCCCCACCTCAGCCGGTGGCCGAGGGGCAGGCCCGTTCGCCCAGGGCTGGGCTGGAGCCGGGGGCTCCTTTTCGGGAGCGCTGTCAGCGGCCGCGCCCGGCGAGCTGTGAGGGCGGGCCTTGGCTGGTTGCGGAGGCTGTAGCCGGGCTTGGGGCCCTTGGCCCGGCCCGGGTGGAGCTAAGGTGAGGGCTGGGCCTGCGGTAGCGGTTCGCGCGGTGCTGATGGCTGCTTGTGGGCCGTCGCTGCTTGTGTCAAAGCAGTCGCTGCTGTGCTGGCCTTCACTGAGTTCGCTTGTGGGGCCACAGGGAAGGTCGCAGGTCGGCGTGTTGGTTGGGGAGCCCCTGGCGCACTTGTGGCCCGAGATAAGGTGTGCTATAGTGTGCTGCTTCTGCCAGCCCCAGGCTGTGGCCCCTCTGGCGCTGTGTAGGTGCGCTTCTCTTGTCTGCATAGTAATCTCCCCCCGGGGTAGTTTCTCTCTACCTTTCAGGCCTGAGGTGTCAGACTGTCCTAGTAGACGTCTTTTCTCGCAAACAAAGTGGCTTTCCATTGCTGAACTCAGCTTCATAGAGCTTCTGGCGCACACGTTGGTGTTTATTAGAGAGGCAAACCTGAAATTTTAGCATAGAAATAGCTGTTATTGAGAAATGCTTCTTAGTTTCCAGTAAAAATAAGGGGACATTCAATTTTCCTAGTAAAACAAAGTCTGCCTGTGTCTTTTGCAGCATTTAATAATCAAACTTTAAGCAGCACTTGCTGTAACCATCAGTCTGTTAATTGACCTAAGCGTGGAATATAAACAGTAGCAATAGTATCTAGATAATGAGGCAGAAATTAACTGCATGCTTTATGAAGCAGGGATTACACAGTCTTTTGTCTTCTGGGACAGACTTTCAGCTTATGTGTATGTTATTATCAGTTTAATACTACATTCTCTAGAGGTGGAGGGGGCAAAACCTGTAATGTTATTTGAGAGATGAATGGAAAAAATTAGGTAATGCAAAATGTTAAATCTATGTAGATGCTTAAGTGCTTTTAACAAGACTGATTTTAAGAGGGCTCTGTTTGTTCTTGATCATCCCCTGATTAGAAATCCAGCCCCTTAATTCTTGTGAATGTCTTGTGATTTCCTGTGGCATTAAGTACCAGTTTAAATATGTGAAAAATATTTTTTTTCTCTGGTTCATCTTTGAGCTCCTGTACTGTGAGATAGAAGTTCTGAAGTTGCCTTGAATACTGCAGAATAATGCTTCCAATGAGGTATAAAATGCTTATGCGTTTTTGGTGAATTCCAGGCAGTTCAATGAGTTTTACGGAATTGCATTGTGTGCACCCAGGCTTCATCTGTAGCCTGGCAGCTGTCCTGATCTGCTTCTGTAGCTAACCCATCTTCTGTCTTGGGTAGTGTTCATTTTAAATGTCTTAAGGATGACTGGTTGGTAGTAGTCCTAATAAATCCAACTAGGAAGAGGCAGAAAACCTCTTTGGATAAATCTCATTCATTATGGTACTAAGCACAAGAATGAGTAGATGGAAGTAAAAGTAATGTGTGGAACAGGCTGCGAGCACATCAGTTATCTAAAGAAAAGTATTTAATAATTTGGAGATTAGATGAAATTGCACTTTGGAATGGAACAGAAGCAAAACCTTCTGCTTGTTTTATTTATACTCTGTATCCAGTTTAAGGTACCTGTATAGACACAATTCAGGCTGTTTGGTAGGCTCCATAAGCTTGCCGTAAATTCTGCTGTATTTCAATACAATGTAATTCTCTTGAGTACTGCAAGTTACCAGGTTATTAAGTGAAATTAATATCCTGAGTAGTCACACATTGACCCAAAATAATAACCATCTACAGAGTGCAGCTGAATCAAGTATGAAACTAAGTACGGATCTTATGAAGTCTTCCCATAGAGCTATTAGAAAATAAGAAAATTCTACACGATAGTATAATGTTCACTTTGTATGTTGAAGAATAGTTGCTATTATGAGGAAAGGCATGATCCAGAATTATGTTTGCTGCTGTGATAATACACTTTTCTAACTGTTATCTGCAGGATAACTTGTATTACCTACTCTGATCATCCATGCAGTAGACTTATCACAAGCTAGTTTGGTTTTTAAAATAAAATAAAATAAAATAAAAATCTTGTTTACCAAGTCCAAGGCAACTTACAGATTACCAGGCTTTAGTAAAAAAAAAAAAAAAACAACAAACCACCAAACAAGAAAACCAAAACACCCCCCCTCAAAAAATACCCAAAACCAAAAAACCCAAACAACAAAGAAACAAAACATGAAAGGACCAGAAAAGCCACCCACACCAAAAGCGAGCTCCCCTGAAGACAGGCTGAGAAAGTTGGGGCTGTTCAGCTTGGAGAAGGCTGTATGGAGACCTCATAGCAGCCTTCCAGTATCTGAAGGGGGCATATAGGGATGCTGGGGATGGACTCTTCATTAGGGAGTGTAGTGGTAGGACAAGGGTAATGGGTTAAAACTTAAACAGGGGAAGTTTAGATTGGATATAAGGAGGAAATTATTTCCTGTTAGGGTGGTGAGGCACTGGAATAGGTTGTCCAGGGAGGTTGTGAATGCTCCATCCCTGGCAGTGTTCAAGGCCAGGTTGGACAAGGCTTTGGGTAATATGGTTTAGAGCAAGGTGTCCCTGCCCATGGCAGGGGGGTTGGAACTTGATGATCTTAAGGTCCTTTCCAACCCTAACTATTCTATATGATTCTATGATTCTAATTAGGCGTTTCTGATGAGATCGTTATTGGTGTCATGTAAAGCATAGTCTCAAACTCATAGTAGCCATTGTGCTTTAACCAGTGTTTTTCACACCAAAAGTAAGGAAAGTGATACACGTGTGCTCTGCCAACCGTTTCTTGGGGCTGTAGCAAATAAGCGTTTCAATAAATGCTTTAACTTGGTGTTGCTCTCAAAAGGCTGCCTTCTCACAGTCCTGCTTGCAGTGTTTTATGTGCTTGTAGGGTGAATGCTAAATGGTGAAACAGCTGGGCTAGTCTTCCAGCTTATTTGATGCTTTACACCCTGAACAGCTCTCCCTAGCACTATTCAGCCCTGTGGACAACTGGGGATGGCAGAGCAGGACTGAAGGCTGTGTAAGTTTAATGCCCGTTAGGAGAAGGGGGCATGGGAAGTTGTGGTTAGTGTCAACATTACTGCACTGTATCTGGCTGTGCTTTAACATAGATCTTATGTGGTTATAGCATATGGCAGTCAGCTCAGTAGTGATGTATCTTCTCTAAAGCACTAGTGTGGGTTCAGGGGATGGTAGAATGTGGCATGTTCTGGCAAAGACATAATTCAGCAAGTCTGTTACATGATGTTTTGATATTTGTTGCACACTAGTCTCAGCACTGTGAACTTCTGTTCCTTGAAATTCCAATCTGTTGTGGATTAAATAAAGCTTAGCAATTGCAGCAAAGTTCTGCTGGCAGAGCATTCTTGTTTCACAGCTGGAGGTTTTCTAAGAATTTGCCTATTGGATGGCCTGGGAGGTAGGGTCATCTAGCCATGGATGCTATTGTTGCCTTATGCTTACATTGTTTCTTGAAACATCTGCACTTTGTTAATTATAGAGAGAGCTTTGTAAGAGGTGCAGTCATTCTAATTAGCATAGGTGGCTTTTTCCATTGACTAAATGGACTCATTCATTATTGGCATGGTTTGAATATTACTGAGGCACATTGAGTCCTAGAAGTGATGGTTAAAAGGAACCTTTATCTCCTATAACCCTCCTCCTTGAAGCAGGATCAGATCAGCCTTGCTTTTGTCTAGCTGGGTGATGGAAGACTTTCAAGGGCAGTTTTGCTGCTTATTTGGGTGTGATGGAGGCAAGAAGAGTGTTGCTTGGCATTGTCTGTTTCCTGTATGTGGAAAAGGGTACAGGGGAAAACAAGGGGGAGATACTGTCTGTGAGTCTTCAGGGAGATTCCAATTGCAGAACAAGAACCTAATTAAATATGGGAGAAAACAGGGGTGTGCCAAGGCTGCAGTGCTCTATAACCAGGAAGTATCTGATAAATTAAAACCTCTCTATTTTAATGAAGACCTCAGTGCACAAAAGACACTTATGGTGACCACACACATGGGGTGTGTGGGAGGAGATGGTACTGAGGATACTGGTTTTAAGAAGGTTAGGGTGATGTAGCTCATAGCCTGCTAGCTCGTTACTGAGATTTAGTTTAAAAGAGTCTCTGAATCATAAGGAAATGCAGTATGATCCTTGGAAAGGCAAAAGATGTTGAAGGCTTTTGAGGAAAGGTAGGAGGAAGAGGGTCACTGGGATAAGTAGTGGACATGAAGAGTTGTTGCTTCTCTTCAGTTTTCTTTTGCTTTCTGTAAGTCACTTCTACCTTCCAGAAAGCACTAACTGTACTTTATCCTTTGCTTGTCTGAAACTTGTCCTTAATAGAGTTCTGTGGCTTAGACAGTAGGTAATTGAGAATTGCGAGTACAGGAAAGCATCTGTGCAGTCTGGGCTTTGCTTTGAAGCTCCGTGTAAGGAAGTAACAATGCTTCCTCTCAGCATAGTGATGTTTTTGCATTCTCTTGAAGCTTTTTTCTTGCCAGATACTTCCACTAGATTTTTGACCTCTAAATGTTAGAAGTGAAAAGTTGACCCTGTTCTGTCCCCTTGGCTTTGCACTCCAAGAACCAGTGGTGTTCACAGGCTGCTCATAACCAATCTCCTCCCTGACCTGAGGTTTTTGCGGAGTCCTGGGAGCTTTCTCCCTTGCATATCGCACAGCTGTTTATTAACTCTTGAGTGGTCATGCTGTAGTGTCACTTGCACTTCATTCTAAACTGAGGGAACCCAGTTTGAATGAAGTCATAAACAGCTTCATAGAAATTACTGAGTTCTGGGGTTTTGTTTGTTTGTGGTGTGGTGGTTTGTTTTTTAGTTTGTTTGTTTGTTTTGGGGTTTTTTTGGTTGGTTTTCTTTTGAGCCAATAACACAGCAATCTCCTCCTCAGGATGAACAGGAAAAATTTCTGGATGAAGCCATTCAGGCTGTGAAGGTGCAGTCTTTCCAGATGAAGAGATGCTTGGTAAGAATGTGACTTTAAAATGCAATGAGGCTTCTTATCTGCTAGGAGTAAACAAGTAAATCAATACTAATCTCCAGTGCTATAAGTAAAAGTAACCCAAGTGTATATATAGGTGGTAGATTAGAAGTTGTCTTGTATCCTGTGATGCCAGGTGACAACAAGGTGCTTGGTGACAGCCAGCATGGCTTCACCAAGGGGAAATCCTGCCTGACCAATTTGGTGGCCTTCTATGATGGGGCTACAGAACTGATGGACAGTGGTAAAGCAGTTGATGTCATCTACCTGGATTTGTGTAAAGCGTTCGACACTGTCCCACACAACATCCTTGTCTCTAAATTGAAGAGACATCAATTTGATGAATGGACCACCCGGTGGATAAAGAACTGGGTGGATGGCTGCACACAAAGAGTTATGTGGTCAATGGCTCAATGTCCAGCTGGAGACCAGTAACGAGTGGTGTCCCTCAGGATCGGTGTTGGGACCGGTCTTGTTTAACATCTTTGTCGCTGACATGGACAGTGGTATTGAGTGCGCCCTCAGCAAGCTTGCCGATGACACCAAGCTGTGTGGTTCGGTTGATACGCTGGAGGGAAGGAATGCCATCCAGAGGGACCTTGACTTGCTTGTGAGGTGGGCTGATGATCTTAAGGTCCTTTCAAACCCTAACTATTCTATGTTTCTATAAATCTAAGTTATATGCAGCCAAATAAACTGTGGCTTTCAGTGAAGTGGTGGTGTTGGGCAAGAAGCAGGGAACAAGGAATTCTAACAGTGGTCTGCTGGCAGTGTGTATCCTCCATCTGCTTTTTTTTAAAAGGCTAAAAGTGTAGCTTTCTAAAATACTGTAGTTGCCTAGTATTTCTTATGGAATATTCTCCCTTCCTCTATAGGACAAAAACAAGCTCATGGATGCTCTGAAACATGCTTCCAACATGCTTGGTGAGCTGCGGACTTCTATGTTAGCTCCAAAAAGCTATTATGAGCTCTGTATCCTTTGAAGAGGAAACAAATAGTTAAAATGCTGATTTTGGAAATAAATGTTCATCTGCTTTTTTGGTACAATGGCATTTCTTCTATCTTGTATTTACTAGCACTTTTCTCAGTATTTGATTATCTGGATATATTGTAGCAGAATATACACTTATTTACTCACTGTGTAAGTTTATCTTTTCCCTTTGGTATAAAGCATGTCTTTAATGTCTTTTATATCTTCTGGGAGGCTTCAGGAGTCTAGCTCTATAAAAATATCAGCTCTGTAAAACATCCCTGCTTGCAGTATGGTACCCCCAAAATCTGTAAAACCAACTTTTTTTTTTTTTGCCCTTTGTTATTTTATTAGCTTCTAACCATAAGTCAGTTCCTCAATGTGTTTATCTGTGCATACTCTAGTATATGAAGAAAGGGGAGCCTTTTCATGAGACTTAGGAATAGAATGTGAATATATTCAAATACTGCTTTTTCCAGGTGTGGGTGATGTTCTTCTGTAACACATAGTATGCCTTTACTTTAGATACTCTGTTCAGTCACATTAATTTGCTTGCTCTTTTGACTTGTTTGTTTTTTGTTTTTTTGGTGTGGTTTTTTTTTTCTCAGCTAAAGCTGATAATTGGAGGATTGGGATTAGTTGTGCGTGTTTATCCCAGTAGTGATTGTTGTTTCCCAGTAGTGATTGCTTCAGAAGTACTACCTACTTGGGCATGATTGCATTTGGTTACAGCATCTTTCCTCCTTGGTGTGAATGAGCAAGTTTCTATGTAAACCTACTATAAATATTTTAAATTAAAATCCTTAACTATGAGAAAGACATGGCAATTTCTGATGAGCTGCACTACTTGGAAGTCTACTTGACAGATGAATTTGCCAAAGGAAGGAAAGTGGCAGACCTTTATGAGCTAGTACAGTACGCTGGAAATATTATTCCAAGACTGTAAGTGCATATATGTTACTCTGTGTGTGTGTGTTAAAAATAGTGAATAATGGTTGGACTTTGGGTTCAGAATAATGATTGACTCTGTTCTTGCTTGACAGCAAGATTTCAGTTTGCAATGGTGAACAAGTATTTCTGCATATCTTAAGAGTGGATTGCTATGGAACTTCTGAGATTTAGTCCAAGAGTGCAGCTAGCTGCAGTTCTTCCTGCCAGTGTGCTGGTTTTGTACATGACCAAGATGGAAGCACTTTGATATTGGAAAAAAGTTGGCTTTTGGGTAAAGAGCTGGTCAGTGGAAGATTAGTATCACATTCTGATCAGTGAGATTGGTTACACATTTATTAACATTTTCAGTTATCTGTTAATGAACTTGTAACTGAGGATCTAGGTTGTAGATCCTCACACAGAGCAGATGCTTCATAACTGTCTGTCTCTTGGAGGGTAAGAAGTGCGAGAAGGAAGCTGAAAATTTCTGTAACTTAATTTTAAAAAGCTTTGTGATTCTGAATGTGTGCTTTTGGTGATAGCATGCTGGAGATAATACTGGAAGGCTTATCTTTAAATATGTGACCATTAGGCTGGAGTAGATCTAGATATTCAGGCTTGGGGCTTGGATTTTGTTTGGTAATGCAGTTATTAATTCCTGACATTATGTTCATGCCAGGAAGAGGCTTTGGAGACACAAGGCTGCATCCTCATGCAGTTTCTGGAGTTTGGCTAATGACTACCACAATGTCTTTACCCCTTTGCATAATAATTTGAGTTGTCTTCTTGGCTGTTTGATGTAGACTCTTGTTATCCCTTATGAGCATTTCTGGTGCTTTCATGGAGGTTCTGTGCACATCCATTCAGGACACAGAGGCACCAGAGGCTTAAGGCCTCTAAACAGAATATGTGAAAATTCTGAGTGTTGTAAATTTTTTCTCTTAAGCTGAAGGGGAGTCCAGTACAGTTGAGCATCAGTCCTTTGCATCTTGTATGTCCCTTCTACCTGTTGCTTAATACAGAGATGCTGAAGGAAGAAGTACAGACCTGGGGGTTTCTGAAGAGCATAACACCTTGTCGGAGACTCCATGTCGTCGCGATGCGGAGACAACACAGCACAACCAATATGATTGATAAAAGTGATCCATTTATTCTGCTTAAGCCTAGGGTATATATAGAGCTGGATTGCTACACACACACATTCTTGGGAAACTCCTGTGGTTACATCCCTTTTTCTAACATCCTTGTTCCTCCCTTCAGGATACTCGTTAACTACAAGGTCAGTTTATCCCCCTGCACAGCTGGTGTTTTTTACCGAGCTGGGTTTCTCACTGACTTTTACAAAACTGGTCCCTGGCCAAGTTCAGCCATGGGAACGTAACCCTTGCCTGCCAGTCATGCTTCCACAACACCTCTCCTGCCAGACTAAAGTGTGAAGGAGGCTTAACTGCTTCACCATAACAGATTACTTATCTACATGTGCTGGAGCTGTTTTCCAGTTTAGTGGAGTGCTGAAAGTATAGACAAGCTGATCTGAGAGCATTCAGAACATGATGTATGCTAAGCATTTAAAGATTCAATGTGTAAAGTATTGTGATGAGGCCAGGTGGCTGTTCAGACTTGCTGTGCTGTCTGGCAGAGGATAGCAGGAGTTGAAAGCTAATTTAATATCTAAAATTATGGGACCCAGGTGATATTGTATTGCTTTCTGTGCTTTGGTAATACTGCCAGGATGGAAGAAAGGAACTATTACCTTTAAGTATGTTGTTGTTGTTTACAATGTATTGTTTCATCCTGTGCCTTTTGCAGGTATCTCCTGATAACAGTAGGTGTGGTCTATGTCAAGTCATTTCCACAGTCCAGGAAAGATATTTTGAAAGACCTGGTGGAGATGTGCCGTGGAGTACAGCATCCTCTTAGAGGCCTCTTTCTTAGGAACTATCTCTTGCAGTGTACCAGGAATATCTTACCAGATGAAGGCGAACAAGCAGAGTAAGATCATAGAATCTCAGACTGGTTTGGGTGGGAAGGGATCTTAAAGCTCAGCCAGTTCCACCCCTGTGCCACGGGCAGGGACATCTTCCAGTAGACCAGGTTGCTCCAAGCCCTGTCCAGCCTGGCCTTGAACACTGCCAGGGATGGGGCAGCCACAGCTTCTCTGGGCACCCTGTGCCAGTGCCTCACGACCCTCACAGGAAGAATTTAAAAAAAATTGTTTTAAACAGAACATATTAAATTTTCTGTATGACTTTCTTTGGTTTTGAGTTAAGTAGATCTGTGTAGAGTTCTAACAGGTGTTTTGTCCATTAAGAATTCTGTTTCAGAACTAAGGTTTCTCACAAGGGAGGGTATTAACCGTTCTTGTGAGCCCAGATATCCCACTACATGCTTCCCTACCCTCCTACCTTCTTAAAATTTGATGTTCACCAGATGAAAGGATGAATACCTCTCACGAGCTTTTCCTGTTCCTAACCTGTTCTCAATTGCAGTGAAGAAACCACTGGAGACATCAGTGATTCGATGGATTTTGTGCTGCTGAACTTTGCTGAGATGAACAAACTTTGGGTGCGAATGCAACACCAGGGCCATAGTCGGGACAGAGAGAAAAGGGAGCAAGAAAGACAGGAACTCAGAATCCTAGTGGGAACAAACCTGGTTCGCCTCAGTCAGTTAGCATGTGTTAATGTGGAGCGATACAAGCAGGTAGGATGTCTGTCCATCCTTTTTGACTTTTTACCTTTTCCGGATGAAACCAGTTTGGGCTTTCAGATAGGCAGCTTGAAGCGTTACAGCTATGTTAAAAGTTCAGTAATCCTGGTGCTTCTCAAACTCTTCACCTGAGTAAAAGTTCTGAAGGCTAATAAAGCTGTATAATGTGTTGTGAGGCTGAGGATGACTAATGTGTTTTTTCTTTAAGCTTGTGTGTAACGTTGACAAGAAGCTTTAAACCAACTCATTCTGTAAGTAAAATGGGAATCCAGAAGGGAAGTTTTAAGGGATGTGTACACATACCAAGTTCTGTGATAGAATTTACAAGTTAAATGAAGCTATGCTTCCCAAAGCATTTAAGAGAACTGTTACTGCATGAGATGACAGTCAAGCAATTACATTGTTTAGAAGTTTGTCCTTTGAAAGTTCTACCATACAGCTGCTGAAAATTATTTTAAGCAGTGCTGCTGAAGACCTAAGTAGTGGTATGTGCCAGCAAAGCTAGTAGCACTGACGTTCTAAATCAGAGCTTGCAGATTGTACAGTGTATGAAAGGGACAAATGTCTGAGACCAGGAGGTTTTTATTTTTTTTTTTCTTATCAGATTTCTTATCAGAAAAATTTTACATAAAGAAAAAGCTGAGAAATGTTAGAAATACTTCTCTGCTTGGATTAAATGTGCAAGTGAATATAAGCTTAGGAAGTAATTGTCAAATCACTGTAAGACTCTTTTCTATTCCAGATTGTTCTGTCTGGAATATTGGAGCAAGTTGTAAACTGTAGAGATGCTTTAGCTCAAGAATACCTCATGGAGTGCATCATACAGGTGAGCTGCGTAAATTCAATTGCAGTGATGGGACACAGGGATACTTACTCCTCTATTTTTAGTCAGAGTCAGGCTTTCACCTCTTCCTCATGAACTGGAAAATTTCATTGCTGGGACTCTTACCTAATGCCTTGTCCCATATTTTTTTAATAGGTGGCTGGAGTGGAGATTTGATCTTGTACTCCTGCTGCAGAAGCAGGAGTAAGCATCTGAGCTGCAGTGCCTGCAGTATGAATTATAACAGATAGCTAGTCCCTCCAGTTACTCGTTTGTCTTGCTCCTCTTGCTTCATGCATTTACCCAGTCATGGTCAGCTTGGGGAGCTTTAGCACTGGTGGAGCTGTCTGTATTTACTATGTGGCTATCTGCTTTAGAATTACTCTGTTGCATTTTACTGCTGTGTAACAATGGGCAAATTCAGTTTGTACCATGATGACTATTGATCTAAAACTTCAGGTTTTCCCAGATGAATTTCACCTCCAAACCCTGAACCCATTTCTTGGAGCCTGTGCTGAGCTGCACCAAAATGTGAATGTGAAAAATATAATTATTGCTTTAATTGACAGGTGAGTGACCAAGGGTGTGGAAACTGGCTCAAAATTAAGTTTGTGTTGTGCACAAGGAAATAGTTTTTCCAGCATTTGAAAGGTTTCAATTTTCGATATCGTGTAATTTCACTGTTTCTGTGTCTTTCCATCAGCTGTGATTAAGACTATGAAGAACATTGTAGCTTCTGCCCTCTGGACTCTGCTTTTACAGCTTCCTATAAAACCTGCTTTAAGGACCGATTCAAATTTGTAAACAGATTAATCCAGAAAACAACCTATTTAGTATCAACCAATTTAATGTTTCTGAGCTAAAGTGGCAGCAGTGTTCTTACTTGGAGTATTGTGTGCAGTTCTGGTGTCCTCAACATAAAAAGGACATGGAACTGTTGGAACAAGTCCAGAGGAGGGCCATGAGGATGATCAGGGGACTGGAGCACCTCCTGTATGAAGATAGGCTGATAAAGTTGGGTCTGTTCAGCCTGGAAAAGAGAAGGCTGCGTGGAGACCTCATAGGCCCCCTTCAGATACTGGAAGGCTGCTACAAGGATGCTGGAGAGGGACTCTTCACTAGGGACTCTAGTGATAGGACAAGGGTTAAGGGGTTAAAATTTAAACAGGGGAAGTTTAGATTGGATATAAGGAAGAAGTTCTTTACTTGTAAGGGTGGTGAGGCACTGGAATGGGTTGCCCAGGGAAGTTGTGAATGCTTCATCCCTGGCAGTGTTCAAGGCCAGGTTGGACAGAGCCTTGAGTGACATGGTTTAGTGTGAGGTGTCCCTGCCCATGGCAGGGGGGTTGGAACTAGATGATTTTAAGGTCCTTTCCAACAGTAACTATTCTATGATTCTATGATAGCCATGTCAATCATAAGTACTTCTTGGAACCCTGAAAATCCTCATGGCTAAATCGTATATCAAGGATGCTTTACCTTGCAGTTCTGATCAGAGAGCGTAACACCTCTTCAGAAAAGAGCTAGTAGGAAATGGAGCTACCTTCTTAATTTCTTAGTTTACCACTAACTTCATGCCTGTTCTCCCAAAAGTGTTTTTCCTGTAGAGATACAGCTTAAAACTGCTGGCACTGAATTCAAATATGGAGGAGGAATCATAGAATCATTTAGTTTGGAAAAGACATTTAAGATCAAACTTTAAGTTTTAGTTTGTATCCTGAAGGGAAACAACACAGGTTATCTGTGAGTGCCTGTTGTGGTTTAACCCCAGCCAGACAGCTTGTTCACCCACTCCTCCCCTTTTCTTGCCCTCCCCCTACTCCTGGAGGGACGGAGAGGAGAATCAGAAAGAATGCAACTCCCACGGGTTGAGATAAGAACAGTTTAGTAACTAAGGTATAACACAAATCACTACTGCTGCCACCAATAATAGTAATGATAAAGGAAATAACAAGGGGAAGAGAATACAACACCTCATCACCAGGCGACTGATAACTCGCCCCTCCAGCCCGACCAAGCATCAACCGATACCTCCTCCAACCCTGCAGTCCCCCTAGCCCTTCTGGGTAATTCCCAGTTACACCCTGGGCATGACGTGCTGTGGTATGGAATACCTCTTTGGTCAGTTTGGTTCAGGTGTTCTGTCTCTGCTTCCTCCCAGCTTCCCTCCTCCCTGGCAGAGCATGAGGCTCACAAAGTCCTTGGCCAAACCAAAACATCATTTTTATCAGCTCTGTTCCCAGGCTGAAAGTCAAAACACAGCACTGCACCAGCTACCAAGAAGGAGAAAAAATTACTGTTACTGCTAAACCCAGGACAGTGCCTGTACTTTCTTACTGCAGAAAGGAAGTGCATTTTCCTGGCTTTTTGAAGCCTCAGAAAAGCTTTGTCCTTGCATTTGCACAGAAGCATGTGTACCTTTGTATTTGGTCCATATATCAATGTATGGACTTCAGTTGCCGTAGGGATCTTGTGTCCTACTTTTGACAGTGAGTATGTTTGCTGTGGTTTTGTTTCTTTGTCTTTAACGTCTGGAGATGGAACATGTATATTAAGCATGAATGGTATAACTTAGGATCTTGTAGGTTTTACTAAGAAATCTGTAGCTTGTTTTGTTCAGGTTACGTTGGATCTATTTGTTCAGGACTTCAGTCTTACTGGAGTATCTTTCAGTATTTGTGCACTCGGCAGAGAAGCAGCTCTGCCTTCATCCAGAGATATTCACAGGAATTCATTGGTTTTCAACACTTTGCTGCTGTGCCTGAGGTTGTTTTTGGTTTTTGGTTTTGTTTTTTTTTTGTTTTTATAATTTAGCTAGCTTAAAACAAACAATAAACCAAACAAAAAATAAATTAAAAAAAAACCACAAAGCCCCCGAATCCTCAGAAGCATTGCTTATAACAGTCTAATTTCTGAGACTGTCTGTCTTGTGACTGCTTTCATCAGAGGTCACAATCTTTTACTAGCTTCTTATGTTACTGAGTAGCAGTGTGATTCCTGCAAGAAGGTGTTCCTCAAGTAGCTTTTGTGATTGTGTCTACGTAGAAGTTTTAAACAGGTTTGGTATTACTTCCACAGTAAGTTTTCACTGTTACAAACAACAGTAAGCAACTGACTTAAGAGTGAGCCTGCTGTCTTCCTAGACTTAACACTACTGTGTTTTGTTGGGCCACTAATAATGTCTTCCACAGCTTTCTTAATTGGCTATAGGACAGAGGTAGAAGCGTGGTGGTGTGATGATCATCATCTTTGTAGTATGGCAAGTTGTGCTTTTGACTGTAATATTACTGCAAGTGTTGGAGGATGGATCTGTTCTAGGAATCCATTCATTGTGTTTGAATTTGGAGTTGTTAGGAGCAATTATGTGTTTCAGTATTGTGTAGGTAAGGTATGAATCTGCCCCATAGGGGTAGTGCCTATTGGCATTTCTTATCTTTATTTCAGCTGACATAGAATAATTGAAACTGAACATCAGTGACTGCTGAAGAAGCTTGTGAAGCTGTAGTCCCTATTCCCATGGGGCTTTCCCATTATGGATTCTTTCTGCAAATAGTCTCGCTGCTTTGGGATCTTTCTTGCCTTACTAAACAATTCATAGCTTTTAATTATGCTGTCATCTGCCTGCAACTTATTATACTTTGTAACATGCTGGCCTTACCTTCTGAACTGTTGCCAAGAAAAGCTGCCTTGTCCCTTTGAGAAAAGGCAGTGATTGTTCCTGCTTGTTACCACCCTAATGAAATATGAGTAGTTCAATGTCTTTTTTTTCCTAGCAGTGAAGCTTCTTGGCACCTCAGCCTTTTCTTACCTGACTTTCTTTCAGACTTAATGTTAATTCAGAATTAAAGTTTAATAACATAAAAAAAATTAATTAGGTGCTTTTTTCCTAAATACTTTTCTAGGTCTTTCTCTAATTCAGTATAGAATAATCCCTTAACAGTTAGAAAGCAAAGATAGTAATGCTGAGCTTTTTTTAAGCTGCAGCCTTGGTAAGGTGCTCACCTTCCTGTAGTGATTCTTCTGTTGTCTGATTTCTGCAAAAACAATGGTTGGCATGACTTTCTTTTGTTACAGATAGAGATGGCTCTACAACATCCAACATTCTTCTCCTGCTGGATAGGGATCTCTTCCTTTGTTTGGGGGGGGGGAACAAAAATTCTCCACTTTAAATTTACTTTGTATTTTGCTCTTTGCAAACAGTAGAAGTACCAAACATGTTGGTCTGTCTTTGGAGACAAAGTAAAGTTAGCATATTTCTTCTGTTGTTTTTCTCTGGAGGCTGTTTTGCAGAGAATGCTACTGGATGTCTGACTTCAGTAATAACACTGAATAGAAGCAGGATATTTGCTCTTCCATCAGCTGAGTAGACTATCTTTTTCTTTGCTGGAACAGCACACTTGCTCCTAGCTGAAAAGCACAGGATTACAAAATATCCTTCTTGCTCTTTCTTCATCTTGCTATCTCTGTCAACACTCTTTTCCAGGAATGATATTTACCAGGCTCAGTTGCTCTTGAGGTTTCTGACTTCTGTTAATTTAATTTTTGCTTGTAATAGAGCTTGCAAATATACCAAAGGACTTGTTTTTGCTGTCAGTATCTCTTTCTGGCCTGTTTCTGAGGAGTTGAAAGACTGCTGACCAAGCAGCTTTCCTTTATCTGTTACCAGATTAGCTTTATTTGCACATCGTGAAGATGGACCTGGTATCCCAGCAGATATCAGACTGTTTGACATATTTTCACAGCAGGTGGCTACTGTTATACAGGTATGCTGGGTATTCTTGCATGCAGTTTTGGGGTGGTTTTGATAAGTTATGTGCTGCTTTTTTTTTTTTTTTTTTCCCTTTTTCCCCTCTCTCTCTCCACTCAGTGTTGTCTTAAATTTCAGTCTCGCCAGGACATGCTGTCAGAAGATGTGGTATCTTTGCAAGTTTCTCTCATTAATTTAGCTATGAAATGCTACCCAGACCGTGTTGACTACATTGATAAGGTGTTAGAGACAACTGTGGAAATATTCAGTAAACTTAACCTAGAACAGTAAGTGTCTCCTGCATTCTCTCTGGTGTGACAATGAATCTTGACTTCTACATTTCATATTTAGCAAAATAGCAGAGATGTGCTTTGATGTGTAAGATTACTGCCTTTGGGCCAAGCTATAGAGTATCATGATACACTGCTGACTAACCAGGACTTACCTGTGCATAAATCCTACTGTGCAGCTCTACAGCTACACGATGTGTGTGCCAAAGCTGTGTGTAGTCATTATCTGTTCATCCCTTACAGCACTTCAGTTATCCCCTTGCTGAATTTGCAGCCACAATCTCTGCTTCTGCTATCAGCAACTTAAAATGTGCATTTTCCACTGTACATCCTAAAGAGCAAGATATGAGTTGTTTTGATACCTCTTTCTTTCTCCCTAACAGCAAGTTTCTTAGATGTTGTGCTATACATCAGAATTGGTATTGAGACAGACTTTAAATTTGTCTGCATGTGTGAACTATTGACTGTGTGTTTTGCATGTATTTATTAATTTATTTATTAATTTATTTTTAGTGTTGCAGCAAGCACTGCTGTTTCAAAGGAACTGACTAGACTTTTGAAGATCCCTGTTAATGCTTACAACAATATCGTGACAGTTCTGAAACTAAAACATTTTCACCCACTCTTTGAGTACTTTGATTATGAGTCCAGGAAGAGCATGAGTTGTTACGTGCTTAGCAATGTATTGGATTATAACACACAAATTGTGTCCCAAGAACAGGTATGACATAAGTTAATTTGAAATTTTAGGTATTTAAACAGTAGTTTGAAGACTTGAAAACACGTACTAAATGACATAGAATCATAGAATTATAGACTTCATGCAGGGCATGCTTTGTTTCCTAGTCTGCATGCCCCTGCCTTTCAATCTTAGTAGCACAGCTTTATCCTATGTGATAATTCTTCCACCCATGTTCTTTAATGTCTTGTCTTTGCACATCTTACCTAACCTCATCTTAGAGAGTGTTAGGTTTGAATAAAGGCCCTGAACCCCCTTAAAACTAGGCCTATTACCTATAGAAGACTAGATAGTACTTTTGAAATCTGAATTTCCTCTGTACTGCTATACTGTCCCGCTTGTGCTAGGAGGGACTACTTCTTCAGGGAGTAAGGCAAATATATTCTAAAACATCACCGACTCTGACTTTGCTTGTGCTTTGTCAGCACTGTGAATGGCTGTAATGATGTTCCTGGTTGATGTTAGCTTATGCTTATAGACTACTATGGGTTTAAATAGAGCTATTATTGCTTTTAACAGGTTGATGCCATCATGAATCTGGTATCCACACTGATCCAGGATCAACCGGATCAGCCTGCTGAAGATCCTGACCCCGAGGACTTTGCTGATGAGCAGAGTCTTGTGGGAAGATTTATTCATCTTTTACATTCAGATGACCTCGACCAACAGTATCTGGTATGGTCATTAGTGCTGTGAAATGCCTGTGCTCCCTGAAGTGTCAGTTTTGCTTTATTTACTATGAGACTTCAGTGTAGCTGGGAACTGGGGCATCACTGCTCTGGCACTACAAACTCAGTAGAGAACATTGTGTGACATTTTTAATGCTACTATGAAATGTTTTTATTTGGAAAAAGCAGGTGAAGGCTTAAAAGCATTTTGTGGATTTAAACTTTTCAATCCCATGAGGTGGCAGTTTGGATGCAATTGTATTAGTTTGTACTACTTGATAAGCATCACAAAAACTTGTATCAGATTTTCCTATATTACAGGAACAGTAGGAAAAAGTCCAAGACTATGGGATTTTCACAACTCTTTCACAGTATCTCACTTTAAATTATGCATTCTGTATGGAACAGACCTGAAATGCAAATTCAAACACATTAGTGCATTACAAGCCAAAGTGTATAATACAGTGACAGATTTCTGCTTGTTGATGCTATTTACATGAATTCTAGTAATTACAGTTCATGCAATCTAAAAAGGTATGTAGGGTTGGACGCTGGGCTTCATTTCTAGTGCTTGTTTCAAAGTGGTGATGGACTGCTGTGACCAGAAAGCAAGGTAATACCTGGCTGTAATAACTAGATGTTGTTCTGACAGTTAAACTCACTTTTTAACTCTGATCTCTAGTAGAAATTCTCTGAAATTTGGTTTCTGAAATTTTAGTGTAAAATATAGCATGTCTGAGTTTTGTCCCCTTTGAAAGGGAGTCAGGTTATTACAAACAACTAATGTTTAGCTTGCCTGGAATGGATTGAATAATTTCTCTTCTGGTACCTGGAGTTCTTGCTATTCCCAAGAATTCTGGTTATGAGAATACATAACTGATTATATCAATACATAGAAATAATCCCAAAATAAGTGGAAAGGGAGAAGCTAACAGTATAAACAAGGAGAGCTTCTTAGTACCTCTCCACAGGTTGAGAACAGGGGCAAAAGGCAAAGTAGTATCATGTTCATTTTGTACGGGTGGCTTGTGCTCAAAACTGAGAAATGCAATAAAAAAAGCATTAATGAGCATAGTGAAAACCTAAAAGCTGGGGGAAATGGCAACTGTTGCAGGTATGGCTACCATAATGTAGTGCTATAGTCTTTCAGAGTACAAGAAACCTTATAGGCTTGTGTGTTCAGTTTCATGAAACTTGGCTTCTTTTATGTTCTTACAGGCTATTGTAAGGAAGTATAGTCCTTTTGTAGCTTTCATTGAGTTGAGGACAGAATGTATCTGATATAATTATTAAATGCAAGCTCAGGCAACTTCCATCTTGCTGCACAGTCCAAAATGTATCTGCAGTTAATATAGTACAAGTGTTGCCAAACACTTAAGCAGCTGTAGGAAAAGTTTGAGGAGATGCTACAGAAACTGCATGCGTAGTACCCCACCAAAATACTGCGATCTGATGCTGGTGCCATGTCTTTCTGATGCTCTTATTCCATAGAGCGCAGACTAAGTTGTAGATGCAAATAAGACAATTTTTCAAGAATGCTCTAGGCTTACAATACTTCTATTCTAGATCCTAAACACTGCCCGGAAACACTTTGGTGCAGGTGGAAACCAGCGTATTCATTTTACACTGCCACCATTGGTTTTTGCTGCCTACCAGCTTGCTTTTCGCTACAAGGAGAACTCCAAAGTGGTAAGCTGACCTCTAGGTAACTCTTGTATACTTGTGTCTTTTGGGCTTTCTTAAAAATGCATTTTGTCTGGCTATGGTACACTAAAGCTTGATACAGAACACTAAGGTTTTTGTTTTTTCTCGAGGCAGATTTTTACTTGAGGTGTGAATGCTTTCTAAAGGAGGATTTTTATCAATCATACTAAATTACCTCAGCACTTGAGGAATAGTGAAGCAGAAATTGGCTGCTTATTTATTCATGAAGGTGACTGATGATTTGTTTTTACTTGGAGACCAGAGAACTGGGCCACTGCAATTGCTGGCACGAAACAGATTTAAATCTGGATATTGAAATTCATCAGCTTCTAAATCTGTAGCTGTACTGTTTTAATATTTCTAAAAGTGAGTGTTTCTTTGTAGGTTAACTTGTATAATAGTTGCAAAAGTGCACACTAAAACAGTCACTGATCCATCTTGTCCCTTTAATGCTTCTGATTGAGATAGTTAGCTAAAATATATACTTTCTCTTATCGTGGAGGATATATTGTGGGGAAATTAATTCAAATGCTGTTTGTTAAAACACTCCTCAAAATTAATGTTTTAAAATGCTCTTCCCTTCCTGATTGATGCTTCAGACTCAATAGAATTTTTCTCCACTTAACTGAGCAAAAGCCTCATTAGCTGTGTTCTAAGTGTAGCTGTGGTAACTGCAATTCAGTGTGTAAACTTGTGAGGAAGGTTTCTATGAGCTGGTAGGAAAAATGGGTGTGAATTTTTTGTAAATGGAAGAAATACGTTGTGAACACCTACTGAGATCAATGCAGTACTGCTAGGGCACTCATTACTGCTTCAGTAAGTGGCTGGTGTGGCACACGGAAGAAAACAGGCTGGAGAACTTGACAGATCTTACTACAATTTAGGTTCTCTTTGTATCAATATTCTTGTTCAAGTTTTGGCTTGTTTCTCTTCTGTAGGATGACAAATGGGAAAAGAAATGCCAGAAGATCTTCTTGTTTGCTCATCAGACCATCAGTGCTCTGATCAAAGCAGAACTGGCAGAGCTGCCTCTCCGTCTCTTCCTACAAGGAGCACTGGCTGCAGGAGAGATTTGCTTTGAAAATCACGAAACTGTGGCCTATGAATTCATGTCCCAGGTGAGTGTCCAACTATACTTGCTGTCCTGTGATACCTTAAACCTGGCTTGGGTAGGTTTCCTGAACACTGAACCATCCAGCGTGATTAAAACATCTTGAAATTATTGATGGCTAATGCTACTAGGTGGAAGCTCCTCATCTTAATTCTTGCTTCCCAGGCTGCTGTGGAATAAAGCTCCATTGCTACAGATTTGAATACTCAGTCTGACAACATGTGGTATGTTGCGATACTGCCTACTAGTTGTATATTTGGCTCACTGGAGGAGTGCAGTTTTCTCAACATGAAATGTTCCTTCGCTGATTCCAAGCCTGTGTCTCTCAGCTCCTGCTGTCTAGCTGGTGTTGCCCTGACCACAAGCCCTCTTTGGAAGGTCTCTAAAATTTGCAGTGTTCACAGCTGTCATGCTGGGCTTTGCTAATCAAAATCCTTGTGTTTAAACCTATTATAAACTACTGTGAAAATCCACTTCAACCCATTTCACGGTATCACAGTATGTTAGAGATTGGAAGGGACCTCAAAAGATAATCTAGTCCAGTCCCCCTGCCGGAGCAGGAACACCTAGATAAGGTTACACAGGAACGTGTCCAGGCGGGTTTTGAATGTCTCCAGAGAAGGAGACTCCACAACCTCCCTGGACAGCCTGTTCCAGTGTTCTGTCACCCTCACTGAGAAGAAGTTTCTTCTCAAGTTTAAGTGGAACCTCTTGTGTTCCAGTTTGTACCCATTGCCCCTTGTCCTATCATTGTTTGCCACTGAGAAGAGCCTGGCTCCATCCTCGTGACACTCCCCCTTTATATATTTATATACACTAATAAGGTCACCCCTCAATCTCCTCTCCTCCAAACTATAGAGACCCAGCTCCCTCAGTCTTTCCTCATAAGGGAGATGCTCCACTCCCTTAATCATCTTAGTTGCCCTGTGCTGGACTCTCTCCAGCAGGTCCCTGTCCTTCTTAAACTGAGGGGCCCAGAACTGGACACACTATTCCAGATGCGGTCTCACCAGGGCAGAGTAGAGGGGAAGGAGGACCTCTCTCGACCTACTAATCACCCCCCTTCTAATACACCCCAGGATGCCATTGGCCTTCTTGGCCACAAGGGCACAGTGTCGGCTCATGGTCATCCTGTCGTCCACTAGGACCCCCAGGTCCCTCTCCCCTACACTGCTCTCTAACAGGTCGTTCCCCAACCTATACTGGAACCTGGGGTTGTTCCTGCCCAGATGTAGGACTCTAGACTTTCCCTTGTTATATTTCATCAAGTTATTCCCCACCCAACTCTCCAGCCTGTCCAGCTCTCACTGGATGGCAGCACAGCCTTCTGGCGTGTCGGCCACTCCTCCCAGTTTAGTGTCATCAGCAAACTTGCTGATAGTACACTCAATTCCCTCATCTAAATCATTGATGAATATATTAAATAATACTGGTCCCAGTACCGACCCTTGAGGCACTCCACTAGATACAGGCCTCCAACTAGACTCCACCCCATAGACTACAACTCTCTAGCTTCTCTCCTTCAGCCAGTTCACAGTCCACCTCACTACCCTATCATCCAGACCACACTTCCTCAATTTAGCTGTGAGGATGCTGTGGGAGACTGTGTCAAACGCTTTGCTGAAGTCAAGGTAGACCACATCCACCACTCTGCCATCATCCATCCACCGTGTTATTTCTTGATCTTAAGCCTTATTTGTTGCAAAAACATTGCCATCCTCCCTATCAGGTGAAGAACCAATGTATTTAATGTTATCCACGTTGCAAGCTTTGTCCTGTTTCCTCTAATATTGCTATTAACGCATATTCTTAAACTGAGTAGTTAACCTCAGCCTTTCCTCACTGTTTTGTATTAGTTGCATTTGTAGCACAATTCTGAAGATGAGAGCAGCATGGCAGTTATGTACCTTCTATTAGAGATGGCTCAAGATTTTGTCTCGTGTTTTCTCTCAAGGCTCTTCAACCATGTAGCAGCAGTGCCAATGGTTTTCTTACCTACTCTGTGGTCACTGACCTACCGCTCAACTTCTGCTCTACTGTTCTATGCGTTTCAAAGAACCAAATCCTCTTCAGGGACTACTACTGCTACAGAGGTTCCATATTCAAACAGATGCTTGAAATGAGGAAAAACTCAGTCTTCAGATTATATGATCGCATTTGTTTACTATGACCACTTAAGTAAGAAGTATTTTTTGCAAGATATCTTTCCAGTCTGTGGATTTAACTTAATTTTGACACTCTTAACGAAAGATGTTTTCCTGCCTGAAGCTTTTAACAAATGTAAAACTGGACACTTTACTGCCTTGTCACTGGCACACCTGATTTGGGTTTGGTGTGTGTTTGTTATTTTGTTTTTTTTGTCTGTTTGGGTTTTTTTAATTGTTGTTCTGATGTGTTCTAAAGCAGTGATTAAAAGTCTTGCTTTCTCCCTTGATTAGGCCTTCTCTCTGTATGAAGATGAAATCAGTGATTCAAAAGCTCAGCTGGCTGCAATCACCTTGATAATTGGGGCATTTGAGAGGATGAAGTGCTTCAGTGAGGAGAACAATGAGCCTTTGAGGACTCAGTGTGCATTGGCAGCCTCTAAGCTCCTTAAGAAGCCAGACCAGTGCAGGACTGTGAGCACTTGTGCCCATCTGTTCTGGTCTGGCCGAAATACTGACAAGAATGGAGAGGAGGTAAGAATAAAGGGACAGCAGTGTAACACATCCTACCTAAGTAACGTTGTTCTGCTTTGCTTCAGAAGGCACTTGCTCATAAAGTATATTATAGAATTATAGAATAGTTAGGGCTGGAAATGTTATAAAAACTCCATCTTGGCCATGATCTGATTTAATTAATGTCTTTATTACGATTGATTAATATCGAGAGGCAATAAGCAAGCAGCACTGGGTGCTCCGGGGAGTCTCCGCTCCACCCAAGGCGCACACCAAGATTTCTGGGGTACAGTCTCTTACACTCCTCGGTCTTGGGTTTCAGCCAATCCTGTCGTCTCCTTCACCCGAATATCGACATGGTTCATTTTCATTGTGTTCCTCCTGTTGCTGGGGTCTTATCTTTGGGTGAAGAAACTTCTTAAAAACTCATTGAATTCCTTGGTAATACATTAACAGGGGATGTCTATCACAAGCTTAACCACCATCTTAGCCCCCTAAATTCCATTTCTTATATAGTTACTTATTCAATACACAAGTTTCACCTCATCCTGTAACAGGATGTATCTCTTGATTACCTAACCCCCTTAAGGCATTCAAGCAGTTAAACAAAGTAGTACCCCTGTAATTAGAAAAAGCCTTTTAGACATTCAAGTAGTTAAAGTACCACTTCAAGTAACAAAGCGTTTGATTAGGAGGGATTATTCCTTTGTTCCTTCTTCTCTTTCATCATTGTATTGACAGGAACATCTATCATAATCTGATCATTCTTATACATTCTACACATGATACAATGGTTTCAAGGATTTTCAATTCCACCCAAAGTACAATGATGACAAAGACTCCTAAGTTGCATTCCTATATATCTCACAGAAAGGAGCTTAAGATCATCTAGTTCCAACCCCCCTGCCATGGGCAGGGGCACCTCCCACGAAATCATGTCACCCAAGGTTTTGTCTAACCTGGCCTTGAGCACCGCCAGGGATGGAGCATTCACAACTTCCCTGGGCAACCCATTCCAGTGCCTCACCACCCTTACAGTAAAGAACGTCCTCCTTATATCCAGTCTAAACTTCCCCTGTTTAAGTTTTAACCCGTTGTCCCTTGTTCTGTCACTACAGCCCCTAATAAAGAGTCCCTCCCCAGCATCCCTATAGCCCCCCTTCAAATACTGGAAGGCTGCTATGAGGTCTCCATGCAGCCTTCTCTTCTCCAGTCTGAACAACCCCAACTTTCTTAGCCTGTCTTCATATGGGGGGTGCTCCAGTCCCCTGACCATCCTCGTGGCCCTTCTCTGGACTTGTTCCACCAGTTCCATGTCCTTTTTATATTGAGGACACCAGAACTGCACGCAGTACTCCAAGTTGCGGTCTCACAAGAGTAGAGGGGCAGGATCTCCTCCTTTGACCTGCTGGTCATGCTCCTTTTGATGCACCCCAGGATACGGTTGGCTTTCTGGGCTGCGAGCGCACACTTCTGGGTCATGTTCATTTTCTCACTGACCAACACCCCCAAGTCCTTCTCCGCAGGGCTGCTGTGAATCTTTTCTCTGCCCAACCTGTAGGTGTGCTATCAGTCATGTAGGCTTCATCAGAATGTATTCTAAATATATAAATCTTCTAAATCTCACTGCAGTGTAAGCTGCATACATACAAAAATGGAGACAACTCAAATTTAAGGGTAGAAGTATCATACAAGCTTTGGAGTATCAACTAGTTGAAGACTGGCTGTCAAAGTACAGTCTGCATTTTGCATGTGTCTATTATAGTAGGTGTGTTTACATATGAACTATTAAACTTACGAATTTAAAATACATGTTAAATGTAAAAAAAAGGTTGTGTGGTGTTCAGGGCTAGTGACATAAACTGTTGTAATTATAAAGAGCAGTGTTTGAAATCTCTTTATCAAAGAATGCATTAGTGTATGTATTATAAGGTTGAGCTTATTAATTTTATTGGGGGCTGTCAACAACTGTTCGTGTTATTGTCTGAATTAACAAGATGTAAAACTAGTGGTAGTCAGGCAAAGTGAATTTTCAGTGACAGCTTGTTTGCATAGTTTGTGTAGCTTTGTTTGTGGTAGACCACCAGGAAATGCCATACATCTGCCAAGGGAAGAGATACTGGAGCTCCCCAAGGTTATTTCTTCTAACCTTTGTTTTCTTTCTTCTAGCTTCATGGAGGAAAAAGAGTGATGGAATGCCTAAAAAAGGCTCTGAAGATAGCAAATCAGTGCATGGACTCCTCTCTGCAAGTCCAGCTTTTCATAGAAATTTTGAATAGATATATCTACTTTTATGAAAAGGAAAATGAGGCAGTGAGTGGAAATGCATTCTCTCTATCGCATCTTTTTAAAAGAGGTTTTCTTTAAGTTCTTCATGCTTATACCCCAAATCATGTGTCTTTAACTTGCTCTGTAGTCTTTTATGAGAGGCACAAGTTCTGGCAGTAACAGAGTAGTCAATTCTTGATGTGGTAGTAAAATTGGGGATAAATCTTCATTCTTACATGGGGGAAAATGCCAAACATTTCCTATTTAGTTATGAATTTATATATTGTGGGACTTGGATACTGGAAATATTTATTAGATCAAAACTTACTAGGATTTAATTTTGCTACTTTCTCATTTAACTTTAGAGTTACCTAACTTAATATATACATAAGGGAAGGAAAGACCTTACAGGTGTTCAAGGTCACTGCTAAGTGCATCAAATGGTTGGTGTAAGCTTTAATTTTGAGAAACAGATAATTGACATTTCATGTACCAACTTAAATTCTGCATCTGGGATAGTTGCTGCATACACTTTCTGTTAGCAGATAAACAGACAGGTTTTTCAAAAAGTTTACTAGTTAAGTAGAAATTGGGATCTCCTCCAGTATTGGTGTTTGGTCAAGAGCAGATGTTGATGAAAACCCTATACTTCTGGGAGAATGTCTAAAGAGATTTTAGGGATTTGCTGACTTCACAACAACTGAACTGGCTTCTTGCTGTAGTAGTGATCTAAGTATAGGAGATGCAGTATCTGATGGAGATGAAAATAAGATTTTGAATTTCAAAGCACTTGGCAGACATAAAAAGAGTCTTTGGATTCAATGGTGTTCTGTGTACTGCGGGACTGGACACTGTAGGCAGATTTGCTTTCCTAGGCAATGATTTGGTCACCAAGAACTACTTTAAGTCTGATATTACCATCCTGACTTACTTCTACAAGAAACATTATGTTAGGGTGCACAGGCAGCATGATTATGTGCTTTATTTGTTTAAAGCTTTTTCAATTTGCATCGAATAAACTGGAGAGAAATGCTGTAGTAAAAGTTATGTCTATCAGATTAATGACTGATTAAGCTCTTTACATTTTCTGGGATGGGGGCAATTTCCACAAAGCTCTGAAACCTGTGTGGCCATATGAGAAGCAAGAGAAGGCAGTCTCCAACAGTTTGTCTGTGTACAGCCTTGCCTGTATTTCTAAGAACTGCCCAAATACCAACAGTTTAGACACAGGTCTGTTAAAGCCAGTGTCAGTGCACTTTTATGCAGGTCTTGCTGATGGCTTCTGTTGATGTTCTCCTGTAGGTGACAATTCAGGTTTTGAATCAGCTGTTACAGAAGATAAGAGAAGATCTCCCAAACCTTGAGTCTACTGAAGAAACGAAACAGATTAACAAACACTTTCTCAACACACTGGAGCACTTGCGTCTGAGGAGGGAATCATCAGAATCTGAGGGGCCAACTTATGTAGGTCTTATTCTTTAGGCGGATACACACTGTAATTATTTCTTTTTATTTACATACCACATGTTGGGTTGATTGGTGTCAGGTTGGTTTGGTTGGTGTCTGGTTGGTTGGGTTGTTGGTTTTTTGGGGGGGGGTTTCTCGTTGTTGTTTGCTTTTTGGGTTTTTTTTTGTTAGATTCATAGGTTGTGCCTTTCAGAAATGTCAAGTTAACATTCATGTGTTCAATCTGGCACTTCAAACACTTGTGTTGAGTACTTTAACAAACTTGAAAGGTTGGACCAGCAACTGTAGGTTTCATCGGTTAGCATGGCTGAAACTTTCTTTGAAATCCATGTGACATGGTAGGGCTCTTCAGGTTCTGATTTCTCTTCTGTCTGTTCATTGTTGCTTCTGTAGCACTAGA
Organism: Neopsephotus bourkii; assembly: GCF_033783945.1. Taxonomy (NCBI): domain Eukaryota; kingdom Metazoa; phylum Chordata; class Aves; order Psittaciformes; family Psittacidae; genus Neopsephotus; species Neopsephotus bourkii. The sequence continues at coordinate 31,838 of NW_026901940.1, forward strand.
GTTCTAAATTGGCAGTGACTGTCATCTGAAACTGTGTCTGATCCTTGTGGAGCATCAGTTTTTTGGCATTATTGTAAAATTCTGCTTGTGCTTTTTTTTTAATGCAAGTTAAGACTAAGTGTAATATTTTTCCCTAAAAGCTAGAATATATTAATGCATGTTTGGAGAATTTTAATGTACCATGTTCTTAACCAGAATTTCTATTTTGCATATTAAGGCTCTGTGACATTTGGTGAGGGCCAGTACTGTGCACAGGGCATATTTATCAAGATAACTGTTCCAAATAGTATAAAAATAGAGAACTTGTAATCTGTAGATATGTATAACCTTCATTACTGTAAACTTAGGGGAAAATGCATTACACAAGTTTACTCAGTATCATGATTTTCCACCAGTGAAACAATAAAGTTGATATTAACACATTTTGTTTCATGTCTCTTCAGAGCCCACTGTTGAATTCAATGTCAATGTTGAACCTTTTGATAAAAGCAAAAGAACTTCTTTTTTGTAGGGACAGAAAAATCAAGGCATAGTTAACCTGAACAAGCTGGGAGGCTACTACCATTTCTGATGTGGAAGTTTATCATTCAAACCCAATATTTTCCCAACTGATGCTGAGATGGTGTGCATTCACATTTCAGAATTGTTTTATATCATATCTTGAGAGTGGTAGAAAACTCTACTGGGTTCTAGGTCTGTGCTGGGGTGATGAGTGGCAATTACATGAAAAGCCATAGGAAACAGAGTGGTAGAGCAATTGCCAATGGCAACTCCTGTGAAAACTGATCTTGTCTGTAAGTTAATGCCAGTTGCTGAAAGCTTTGAAAAGCTTGTTTTGCCCTAACTGAATGTAATGTTCTAAAGCTTAACTAATTGAACTTCCTTGTTTCTTGAGTTGTGAAAATTGTCCTGGCTTGATTGGATAGTGAATGAGACTCCAGTAATTTAGTGTAACCTGTTGTATGAAAAAGGCAAATATGGTCCTAAGAAATAGGAATTAGGGAGCAGACAACAATGACAATTAGATTCTTGATTTATTGATTTGTAAGTCTAGCTTGGAGGAGAGGAGGAATGAGCAGATGATCTAATGGCTTTACTTGCACAAGTGGTATAATTAATGCTGTTGAAAAACCTGAGTTGTTCTACATCTGTTAGTAATGTTCCTCCTAAGAGAACTGTTAAGCTGATTTTTTAATTTTTTTTTAAATCATAAAACATCCATAGTAGAACATGATCATGTTTGTGTAGATCCATTCATGTAGTAGCAATATGCCCTCCTAGTATACAGTATTTGCTAACCATGTTTGTTTAATGATCAAGGTTGGTTCTTGTAAGTTTGGAATTGTATTTGAGTAAGTTTTGCGGTGGTTTCAACTGCAGTAACCCAAATGCTGTAGCTAGTGCTTTTTCCTGTGTACTACTTGTTAAGGCTACAAAGCTATGACTTGTCCACAGTTCTTAATTGCTTTTATTGAAATTTTACGGAGTAAATAATTTCAAAATACTGTCTGTAAACTTTAAGATCGACTGTACTAATATGCATTTTGGCTGTGGCAATGGACAACTGCAGCTGTTCAATAGCTATCACTTGTCAGCAAAGGAAAGTGTCTGTTAAGCTATGTAGGAAATGCTTATGATGGTGGAAACAAACTTGTATCATTACTGATGTTCAAATTGATACCTCTTGTGGGACAAATCTAGTCAAAACTCGGGATCTAGCTGCGTGAGCTTCTCTAGTGACAGAGGCAGAATGGCAGGAACAGTACGTAGTTGTTCTTGTCTTTCACACTCATGGTAATAGCAAGGCTGTAAATTTTAACAGACTTCTCCAAGTTGTGTCATTCATGATGCGTGACTTGGCAAATGTCTAAACAATTCAAGTAATACTTTTTTTTTTTTTCCCCCAGAAAGAAACCGATCTGGTTCCTCTTGTCCCATGCTTTTCCTAGGCACCAGTATTTAGTTTTTTGCATTGGCCATGATCTCATCTGGCTTGTCACTAAGTGGAGAAAAAATCATCCTACGTTTAACAGCTGAGACCCTTGGTGTCCTAGAGTTGGTTTGGGGGTAAAATATAACAGGTCCAATGTTAAGACTTTATGAAATTCCTTAACAGTATTTACAGTTATGAAATGTGAGAGAGCCTGAACTCTTATTATTGGCCATGGATGTTTTATTCCTTTTTCAGCACTTTAATGCTAGTGCACTGTTACCAGAAAAATATACTGTTGGCATAATTCCCAAAGTGCTTTGCGAAATTATCTTTTAATTGCTGTGATATCTTCAGCTACATGGATGACTGTATTTTTGTATACTCATAAATCTTTACACTTGTACCTAATTGTCAGTATTCCTAAACTACCCAGTGCATGTTGAGCTTAATATTTGTAGGTGAATATTAGCCAGTTTATACTCCCACTGAAAGGAAGATATATTGTCAGCCTTCACACTTTTCACATAAAACTAGGAGGATGAATTTGGGCTTTTTCTGGACACAGGAGGTTTTATGGAGACTTTCCTAATGCTCATGTGACACGGTGGATAAAGAACAGGGTTAATGGGCCTTGAAACCTTTTTAGGGAGGAGAAAGGCTACTTGTTCTTTTTTTCTCTTCTCATGTTTGTGTCTGTTAGTAGGTCTGAAAAAAAAAAAAAAAAAAAAAACCAAACCACCCTTCACTCCCTCCCTCTCCCCCCCCCCCCCCAACTCATTTTACAGTCTTCTTGACCAGGTGATAGGTTTTCTTTTCTGAGGGTTGTGTATTTCCTGATGTTGAGGGTAAATACTTTATGTAACAGTGATGAAAGGTGTAAAGTATAGAGAACAAAAGCAGCAGTGCATACAGTGATCATCTTCAGCACTGCATTTCTGGTCAACCCTTTCTGAGCTTGAGAGAGGAGTGAAGTCACATGTTAACAGTATCTCAAACGTGGCTATATTGGGAGATGGCCCCCTCAGTCACTTCATATTGACTTAGGAGTGAGGGTTTATACCAAGCTTACAAGTATCACAGAAAAGCTATTTCTGAAATATACATTCCAACAAATGGTATTAAGGTGGCTGGGTATGTTTTGAGGATATGCAACAAATCTTAAAAGCTAGAAAGCCAAGCAAACAACTGCTGTTATTCCTAGAAGTGGTTGTCACCAGTTCCTTATGTATTCAGTTGAGTTACTTGTGGCATCAATTTACAAAGCATCTAAAAACACTTTAAAATCTCCTTATTTAGAAATTTTAAATCATTAAATATAAAATATATAAAAGGATATAGCTTCCCCCCCCCCCTTGTGAAAATCATACCACAAGGAATGATTACAAGCTCAGGAGTGTTGCATCCCAAATAGAAGGAAGTGCAGCAGGAGGGCCAGGAGACCTCCTTGGATGGAAAAGAAGCTGCTGAGAAAACTTTGAGGGGAAAAAAGAGGCTTATAAAAGGTGGAAGCAAGGACAGGCGGCCTTGGAAGAATACAGGGATGTTGTCTGGAAACCTAGGGATCAGGTTAGGAAAGCTAAGGCCCAGTTAGAATTAAACTTGGCTAGGGAGGTTAAGGGTAACAGGAAGGGATTCTATAGGTACACTGCAAATAAAAGACAGACTAGGGACAAGGTGGGCCCTCTCTGGAAGCTGTCAAGAGAACTGGCTACCCTGGATTTGGAGAAGGCTGAGGTTCTTAATGACTTCTTTCCCTTGGTCTTCACTGGCAAAGGCTCTGACCACACCACCCAAGTCTTGGAAGGCAGATGCAGGGACTGTGAGAATGAAGACCTTGAGCCCCCTGTAGGAAAGGATCTGGTATGAGACCATCTTAAGAACCTGAATGTACACAAGTCCATGGGACCTGATGAAATCCATCTGTGGGTCCAGAAGTAGCCGGTGAATGAAGTTGCTAAGCCTGCTGTCCATCATATTTGAAAAATCATGGCATTCAGGTGAAGTTCCTGATGACTGGAAAAAGGGTAATATAACCCCAGTTTTCAAGAAGGGAAAAATGGATGACCCGGGGAATTACAGACCACTCAGTCTGACCTCTGTGCCTGGCAATATGGCAATATCTTGGAGCAGATTCTCCTAGAAAACATGCTAAGGCACATGAAAAACAACAAGGTGGTTGGTGACGGCCAGCATGGATTCACTATGGGGAAATCCTGCCTGACCAATTTGGTGGCCTTCTATGATGTGGCTACGGAAATGATGGACAGGGGTAGAGTAGTTGGTGTCATCTACGTGGACAAAAAAGCGTTTGACACTGTCCAACACGACATCCTTGTCTCTAAGTTGGAGAGACATCAGTTTGGTGGGTGGACCACTCAGTGGATAAAGAACTGGCTGGATGGCTGCACACAAGGAGTTGTGGTCTGTGGAAGCAAGGAGTTGTGGTCTGTGGAAGTGTGGTTAGCAGGTAAGGGTTACGTTCCCATGGCTGAACTTGGCCAGGGACCAGTTTTGTAAAAGTCAGTGAGAAACCCAGCTCGGTAAAAAGCACCAGCTGTGCAGGGGGATAAACTGACCTTGTAGTTAACGAGTATCCTGAAGGGAGGAACAAGGATGTTAGAAAAAGGGATGTAACCACAGGAGTTTCCCAAGAATGTGTGTGTGTAGCAATCCAGCTCTATATATACCCTAGGCTTAAGCAGAATAAATGGATCACTTTTATCAACCATATTGGTTGTGCTGTGTTGTCTCCGCATCGCGACGACATAGAGTCTCCGACAGTGGTCAATGGCTCATTGTCCAGCTGGAGAACAGTAACAAGTGGTGTCCTTCAGGGATCAGTGTTGGGACCGGTCTTATTCAACATCTTTCTTGGTGATATGGACAGTGGGCTTGAGTGCACCCTCAGCACGTTTTCCTGATGACACCAAGCTGTGTGGTTCAGTTGATATGCTGGAGCAAAGGAATGCCATCCAGAGGGACTTTGAAGTGCTTGTAAGGTGGGCTGATGCTAACCTTATGAAGTTTAACCATGCTAAGTGCAAGGTCCCACACCTGGTTTGGGGCAATCCCAGGCACAGGTACAGATGGGCAGAGAAGAGAGATTCAGAGCAGCCCTGTGGAGAAGGACTTGGGGGTGTTGGTTGATGAGAAAATGAACATGAGCCAGTATTGTGGGCTCCCAGCCCAGAAAGGGTTGGAAAGGACCTTAAGATCATCTAGTTCCAGCCCCCCTGACATGGGCAGGGACACCTCCCACTAAACCATGCCACCCAAGGCTCTGTCCAACCTGGGTTTGAGCACTGCTAGGGATGGAACATTCACAACTTCCTTGGGCAACCCATTCCAATGCCTCACCACCCTTACAAGTAAAGAACTTCTTCCTTATATCCAATCTAAACTTCCCCTGTTTAAGTTTTAACCCATTACCCCTTGTCCTATCACTACAGTCTCTAGTGAAGAGTCCTTCTCCAGCATCCTTTATGTCCTGCATACATAAATCCATACTCCATTTAATTATTTTCTGATTTGCTGATAGCATCCCAGATTGTGTGAATTCTTCAACTAATATTCTTAATAATTTGACTGCATATTGTTTGAAACTAAAATCTTACCCTTGTTCCACAGTTGCAGGTATAATTGGTCAGACATTTGTGACTTCTTTAAAGACTTTCTAATCCAGAATATGACTAAACCCAACTCATTTCTACAGTAAGCTTCAAGGTCTTTGTAAAATGGAAGAATTAAAGACATACATAATATTTGCTTTCAGTTTAAATTTTCAGGGATTTCAGAGGTGGACATTACAGCTGGTAGAAACTCAAGGGGGGTTGGGGGGGGAAGTAAACAGTTTCCTGAGCCCTTTTTATCGACTTGGTTGGGAACTTCCCAACAAAACTTTTCATCAGGATATTTTGAGTCCTAAAAAAATCTTACTGACACTTAAGTGGCAAAACTGTCACCTGACATATAGACAGCACATGAATCAAATTAGAAAGATGCCTACAAATTCTACCTGATCTGGTTAAAGTAACAAAGAGGCATAACATTATCACGAAGTACAAGATGAAACATCCTGTGAGACAGGGATCCTATAAGGTATTACTGTATTTTATAGCCTTGATACCTCTTGGGAGTCTGGCCTTTACTAATGTCTTATTTCTCTCTGGGCTGATGTCATGAAAGATTAGATTGGCTTAACCCTCATTTGGTTTGAATAATGAATTGAAATTTATTTCTACATGACACTGGCACATGCCCTGGACCTAGTGTTTATTGGAAATCCTCCCAGTTACAAAAAGGATTATGAAAATTAGGGCAAGGATACAGAAACCAGGAAATTATTATGGCTATTCTGTAGCAAAGGGTACTTTTAAAATGTTACTCCTTTCAGAAGCAGTCTGCCACATTGTTTCAAGTTGGAGCTGGAGGAACTAATATTTTAATATGATGCACTCCTATTCAGTACGTAATTTGTATTTGTCTTATGTATTTTTGTGTCCAGGTTACTCTATTATTACCTTTTACTAATAGTATTTATTTTATTGCCGAACATACCTGTCCTGTGTTTAACTGCAGCAGTCATTTTTCTCCTTCTTAGTAGCTGATGCAGTGCTGCATTTCAGCTTTAGTCTGAGAACAATCCTCATAATACACCAGATATTTAGTTGTTGCTAAGTAATGCTTACCCCGATCAAGAACTTTTGAGTTACTCATGCTCTGCCAGTGAGGAGGGGCACAAGAAGCCATAAGAAAGCAGAGACAGGACAAACTATCCAAAGGAGTATTCCATACCACAGCACGTCATGCCAACTATATAAACTGAGGGGAGTCACCTGGAAGGCCCAGATCACTGCTCAGGTTGAGTTGGGTATTGGTTGTGAGACAAAGGGGCACAAAATCACAAAACGGGATATAGAAACCTTTATAAATAGTTTTAAGTAATGTTAAGTTTGATGGCTTTGTAACAGTAGCAATGGAAAATTACTGAGGTGCATGATACATAGAGAAAAAAAATAGAGTACAGCTAGAGAACATACTGAGAATTCTCACAAGATAAATCATTATAGTTGGCCTAGTTTTAAGAAAAACAGTCTAGAAGAACAGGACACAGGGTTAAGGAGTATCTGGGAACTGCAGGTGTCCAGGATGGGCTACAGTTAAACTAACTGATAAGTAGGAGGATAGGAGGATTATTATGTCTCTGGTGCTAACGAACCAATTAAACTGGTATGAGCATCTACTGCGCGTGCTTCAAAGGCTGCCAGAAGTGATGAAGATTATTGGAAGAAGTAAACGACCCTCAGAGACCACCACCACAATTCTGTAAGCATGCAGGGAACTCTCTGGAAAATGATGTAATCCATACATAGCCTCATGAATACGTATGTATGCCCAGGGACTTTATAAGGATGGCTTGTATAGCAATACGGGGACACACGTTAGGAGGAGTTATCCTGGGCTTGACGATCAGGTAGTGAGGTGGATCAAGAACTGGTTGGAAGGAAGAAGGCAGAGAGTTGTGGTCAATGGTGCAGAATCTAGCTGGAGGTCTGTGACTAGTGGAGTGCCTCAGGGGTCGGTGCTGGAACCAGTGCTATTTAATATTTTCATCAACGACCTGGATGAGGGAACCGAGTGTGCTCTCGCAAGTTCGCTGATGACACTAAACTGGGAGGAATGGCTGACACACCAGAAGGCTGTGCTGCCATTCAGCGAGACCTGGACAGGCTGGAGAGTTGGGCGGGGAGAAATTTGATGAAATTCAACAAGGGCAAGTGTAGAGTCTTGCATCTGGGGAAGAACAACCCCATGTACCAGTACAGGTTGGGGACTGACCTGCTGGAAAGTAGCGAAGGGGAAAGGGACCTGGGGGTCCTGGTGGATAGGAGGATGAACATGAGCCAGCAATGTGCCCTTGTGGCCAAGAAGGCAAATGGCATCCTGGGGTGCATTAGAAAGGGTGTGGTTAGTAGGTCAAGAGAGGTTCTCCTCCCCCTCTATTCTGCCTTGGTTAGGCCACATCTGGAATATTGCGTCCAGTTCTGGGCCCCTCAGTTCAAGAAGGACAGGGAACTGCTTGAAAGAGTCCAGCGCAGAGCCACAAAGATGATTAAGGGAGTGGAACACCTCCCTTATGAGGAGAGGCTGAAGGAGCTGGGTCTCTTCAGCTTGGAGGAGACTGAGGGGTGACCTCATCAGTGTTTACAAATATGTAACGGGTGGGTGTCATGATGATGGAGCTAGGCTTTTTTCAGTGATATCCAGTGATAGGACAAGGGGCAATGGGTGTAAACTGGAGCATAGAAGGTTCCACGTTAACATCAGGAAGAACTTTACTGTGAGAGTGACAGAGCACTGGAACAGGTTGCCATGGGGGGTTGTGGAGTCTCCCACATTGGAGATATTCAAGGCCCGCCTGGACAAGTTCCTGTGTGATGTACTCTAGGTTACCCTGCTCTTGCAGGGGGGTTGGACCAGATGAGCTCTTGAGGTCCCTTCCAACCCTTGGGATTCTGTGATTCTGTGATTCTGTGATCCCCCGTGTCTCCCGGTGCCGCAATAAAGAATACCTGCTTGTCAGCTTGAAAACTTTGTTGGCAAGTTTGTTCCTGGAGTTTTCTCCAAATCAGTTGGCAGGTGACGAGCAATTGTATTCTGTCCCTTTGTTATTTCCCTTATCATTATTATTATTGGTGGTAGCAGTAGTGGTTTTGTGTTCTACCTTAGGTACTGGACTGTTCTTGTCTCAACCCGTGGGAGTTACATTCTTTCAGTTCTCCTCCCCATCCCTCTGGGAGAGGGGGAGGAAGAATGGGGGGTGGGGGGTGGGGGGGGGGTGGGGGGGGGGTGAGGGAGCAGCTGCCTGGTTCTGAGTTACTGGCTGGGCTTAAACCACAACAATACCCATGAGCTGATTAAAGGTGCTACAACCATTTTCTTCAGCTTAAATTCAGTAAAGGATGTAATTGTCTCCAATAAGATTTAAGTTTCCTCTTTATGGTTTAACTGTTCTTCTAAATTGCTGTCTCACTGATAGCAATCAGAAATGGATATTTATTCCATCAATTCACTCCTGCAGTAGTATGAGCTTTTACTCATTTCAGAGGCAAGACTATTTATGAAGCAATTTAATAAAAAATGTTGATAAAGGGCAAACCCATAAATCTGGGAATTCATTAGTTACTTTAATACAGCAGGCCAACTTTAAATTCTTTACATTTTAACCGACCTAAAACATTTTCTTCTGTATTGGTGTAAGAAATGCACATAGCACCCGGTCCAGAATTTCTAGAGTTCCTTCAGCTGTAGCAATGCTGCTCCTCTTCACTGATCCTCTGAAAAGATAGAATTTATTTGTGCTAGCAGTGTTTGCCAAATCCATGCACTGTCTATCTGAAACTTTCCTACTTGTTTAACTACTGATTATATTTCCATAACTGCAGGAAGTTCAGCATTTGGTTGGGTTTTTTTTTTAAGATATTTTAGTGTTGTATGCCATTTGATTGCTTCCTTCAGTAAAACCAAACTCAAGACTCCTGTCTTATTGTCTTTTGTTGCCATCTCATTAATCATGGCATTCAGTACTATCCACATATGCAGGGCATATGAAAAACTGGTAGAATTGTCATTCTTTTTGAAAGAACCCTTGTCAGGAAATTGTTTTGTTAAATTATAAACATTTTGCATGAATGTACAAATTTCAAAAAAAACCCACAAATATAAGCTATCTGTAATTTAAAAGAAAATTGAATCACTTGGGTAAAATGGAGTGAAAATAGCACTTTGGTAATGATCTCCCCTTGCCTACTGTGTTTTTGTAGTATAGACCCATCCTTAGTTAACAGCTTTTTTTCTCATTAATAAGAAATACAAACTGATGTGTACATGGGGTGGCTAAGAAAAGGCTTTTTCTCCCCTGCCCCTTCAGTGTCCTTCTGTGTCCCATGCCCTGCATTCACCAGGACTCCCCAGCCTACCCTAGTGCTGCAGGCCCCCTCCTCACTGCCCAGCCCTTTCCTGCTCACCTGTGGGTTAGTTGCAGGAGGCTCTTCCAGCCAACAATGGGTGCTGCTCTCAGGGAAGACAATTTCTTGTAATTCCCAGCACAGTAAGGCAAACCATCAATCTGCCTGATCTCTTTTTAGAATATAACCTAATTTCCATTGACTATGAGCAAACAGCAGGAAAGGATGCTGTCTTTCACATCTCTAAAGTTTCAAAACTAAGAAGTAAAAAGAACCATAATGTACCATTTTAAAAAGCACTGATGTCAGAAAGTCAATCTCATGATTTCCAAGTGCTTAAGATTTCAGTTGCCTGTATCTGGCATTGTCTCTGTACTAACAGGTATAGACTAGCTCTTAACAGCTGCTTTTGCTGGTTGTTTTCTGTACTTTGGGCATTTGAATGCTCCAGCAGCAGTGTGAAGTATAACAGTGATGCAGCAAAGGTTTTGTATGTGTTTGAATCAACTCAGAAAACAAACATCTTCACAGGTTTGGATTTGAAATTAAATGTTCCCAAAATGCTACTAGAGCGTTCAAGGTCTCAACAGTTCATGTGTCTGGTTGAACTACCTGGCACCAGCAGAGGTAAGAATGGAGGAGTATATGTACTGTCATTATGATGACCAGTTATGTGTAGGGCATATCCTGTCCTTCCCTCTTTCACTAGGAAGCTTTAAGAAATCTGTATTAGAAATTGTGCTCTATACAACCATTCAAGCTCACTGAACTGCTAATATTGGCTACTGTTCCTTGACATAAGAAATACGTATTACAATATAGACTACAAACATACTGAAGAGAAACTGAAACATGTTTAGAGAATTATTCTTCTGTTACTAAAGCATTAGCTCAAATGTTGATATAGGAAACTCATCTTGCCATCATTCCTCTACCTAGAAGGGATATGTAACCACCAGGACATAGATTACTGTGAAATGAAAAGTTAATTCTCATGAACAGTGTGGATTGTAGAGAATGGAATCGCAGGCATGGTCATATATTAGCTATTTCCCCTGTTTTTGTATATTAATCAAAGCTAATCTGAAATTGTTAAGTATTGTCATTGAAACTGATGTGGCCTATTGTGTACAGGGGGGTTGTACAAGAGGGTTAGACAAAATGTACAGGGGGGTTAGACAGAATGTACGGGGGGGGGGGTGTACAAGGGGTACTGCTTAAGTCATAGCTGTCTTGACAAGCTCAGCAGATGTCTTATCAGGCAGTACCAGGACAGAACCTCCTAATGAGGAGAACAGGGGGGGTTGTACAAGGAGTACTGCTTAAGTCATAGCTGGTTTGGCAAGCTCAGCAGATGCCTCATCAGGCAGTACTAAGATAAAACTTCCTAACGAAGGGAATAGCTCATTAAACCAGTTGGACATAGACCAGACCCATCCAGCTCCTAAAGAGCATGCGTGAGGACCAGAGATAAGAAGTTCAAGCCTGAGGAAGACTCGTTTACTTCATCTTGAAGACCCCTACCCACAAGAGGAAGACTACTTACTTCATCTGAAGACCCCTGCCCAAGACCACCAGGAGGCACCAGAAGGCTAAACAAGCCTTCCTTATATAGTCATTAAGCATGCATATTCATTACGTACATGCATATTCACAAGGCTACTTATGTATTACATCTTTCTTCTAGAAAGTTTCCCCACATGCGTACAAAAATGTGGTGGTTGGTCTTTGGAGGTCATTTACTTCTTCCAACAATCTTCATCATTTCTGGCAGTCTTTGAAGCACGTGCAGTAGATAATGCTTACACCAGTTTAATTGGTTCGGTAACACTGCAGACATAATCATCTTGTCCTTCTACTTAACAGTAGACATCTGCTAGTTTCAGATACTCTTTATCTACACGTCCTGTTTTTCTGTCCTGTTTTCTTACACTTATTTTTGTACTAAGGTCATAAGGGCCTAAAACTACGTCAACTACGTTTTATCTTATACAAGGATTCTCATTATGTTCTCTAACTGCGCTCTATATATTTTTTTTTTATTCTGTGAAACATGTGCCTCAGTTATTTTCCATTACTACTGTTACAAAGCCATCAAACTTAATGTTACTTAGAAGTGATTCTACTTATTTACAAAGGTTTTTATTTCATACAATTTCCACAAACATAACAATTACTTATATTGAGTACTTTTGCTATGTTTTCTGCCAAGTTCACAAATTTCTGGCAATTGTGGGAATTTCATATTTGGCCCCAGTTTCCATTTTGTGCCCAAGTGGCTGGCCCATAGGTTTTTATTATCCACTCTGGGGGCCATTCATCCTCTTCCCATCTTTGGGATCCTCTGATTATTGATTTTTTTTTCTTTTTAAATTTTCATATACCGGTACTCCCAAATCATTACCTTCCTGTGTTGCAGAATGGCTCCAGGAGCAAGGCCATGGATCCTTGGAGGCCTTGTGCGAGCAAAGCAAAGTGTAGGCCTCACATGTACATGACTTAAGCTGAAGGGCACACTGTCCTTGACCTCTGGGGAACGTCCCTAGGGGTGGAGCTGTGGTTGAAGACCCTTGTAAACAGGGACCATATATGGAAGGGGAATGTAAATGAAACCGTTCAGAACTGGCCAACGCTGTTATGTCTGGTAAGCATAATTAACGCTACGAGGATATAAGCCATGTACAACACGAATAAAGCAGAAGCTTGTTTATCACTCATATTGGGTTGTTGTGTCTGGCTTCTCCTCGCCGTCGGCAGGTGGCGCCCGAACAGAGACCCTGATAATAGGGACCTGAAGCCGGGAACGGCGAGTGTGAGCGGCACCGGCAGCAGCGGCTAGGGAGTGCGGACAGTACTACTGCGGTGGTGTGACTGACCCGGGTGCTTGGACTGACCGAAAGGAGTCCGCCGCTGGGGTGAGCCAGAGCTGCAACGGGAGGACGATCCGCTGACGGACGATCCGGGGACCGTGGTTACTACAGGACGATCCAGAAAAGGACGATCCGGAACAGGCAACAAGCCGGCTGAAGAAAATGGACCGAGAGGTAGCCCTTGATTTATTACAGTGCTTTTTAGAAAAGTGGGGAATTAAGCCTGAAACTAAAGCAGCTAGCAGGTCTAGTGGCTGTAGGGAAGGCTAACGGATTGTGGATCCTAATATGGTTTTTGAGGAGAGTGAGTGGCGAAAGTTCGGTGATGAGTTATTTGATTTAATGCTTGATGATGATAAAGCGGCAAAGAAACTTGGTAAGCCGTGGAGAGAAGTAATAAATTGTTTAAAAAGATATAAGGCGGAAAAGAAAATTGCCGCTGTAGCAACAGAGAAACTAGGGACAGGGACAGACGTCCCTGGTCGGTTGAAGCCGGGGGAAGATTACAACTCGTTTCCCCCAACTCACAGGGCGCTCCCTGTGCTCGGAGCACGAGGTTTCCCCCCCCTCCTTCTTCATCAGAAAGTGCAGCAGGGGAGGTGCAACTCTCTGCTCCCCTGCCACCCCAGTTGAGTTCAGAAAAGCAGAGGAATTCTGAAAGTAGGGATTTTGAAAAGGACAGATAAAGTGTAATCGAAGAGATAGGCGTGATAAATGTCGGGGTAGCTGAAAGGAAGAGGGTGGTGCCTCTGCACCGGATTGATTGGGGAGCCATTGTGAAGCAAGCAGTAGAGAATGGAGATTATGCACTAGCAGGAGATTTGGAGGAACTGCGAGCTTTTCCGGTCAGGTATGAACCAGATGGACTGGGAGGAGCACAGGGAACCCATTTTGCGTTAGACTGGAAGCTCCTGACTCAATTACGGAGTACGGTGAACGAGTCAGGATTGCATGGGGAGCCCACCAAACAGATGTTAGGTTATATATGGAGCGGTACGGTTTTGTGCCCTGAGGATATTAAAAACAAAAATAATTAGGATGATCAAGTCACAAGCTCAGCAGTTGTTGTGGCAGGCACATTGGCAACAGCTCTGTGATAGGTCATCTAATATGCCCAGAGGTCAGCATGACCCGCTCTTTGGTGTCACAACAGAGCAATTGATGGGAACTGGGCGGTTTGCTACTATAGACATTCAAGTGCAAATGGGGCCAGACATTTGCCTGGAATCCATGCGTACTGCCAGGGAAGCCATTCAGAGGGTGCGCACAGCGCCCCCTACCCCCTTGTATATGTCCATTAAACAAGGGAAAGATGAATCATTTGCTGATTTTGTGGATAGAGTAACTACAGCCATCAGCACAGCTGATACTCCAGAATACATGAGGGGTCCGCTGTTGCACCAGTGTGTCATGGAAAATAGCAATGTCTTTACAAAAGGTATCTTAGTTACCCTACCCGCAGATGCAACCATAGAACTTATGTTAGAACGCATGAGCAGGGTGCCAGCAGGAACTCGGGCGCTACTTGTAGAAACTGTTAAGGCGATAGGAAAAGAGATAGCTCAAGCACAGAAGGAGGCAACTCAGGCACAGATACAGGCCTTTGCAGCACTGGGTCCTCTCCGGTCCAACAATACAGTGCCGGCCCAACAAAGACGTGGAGGGAAGCCACTTCACTGTTTCCGATGTGGTGACAAAGGACATGTGAAATGTAACTGCAGAAAGGCTGTGTGGTGCTCTAATTGTCAATGAGACAGCCACAGCACAGAAGCCTACAGCCGTTTGGGAAACGGGCAAAGGAGCACGAATGGACGCCGCAAGCAGACAACAATTGCGGCCCCCGTTCAAGCCTCCGCCCAGTGGTCAGCACCGACTGCGACATCACTGACTGGGAGCTGCAGCCCACATCTGGCCTACAGCCTGCCACAACAGGCAGCCTCAGCTTGGACCTGGCAACCGCAATAGATGCGACCGTCATTGACCAACGGCCGTGTAAGATCCCCACCGTTGTACGGGGACCATTAATAATCAATGGACAGGTCCATGGTGCATTGCTGCTTGGACGATCCTCCAGTGGACTGAAGGGTCTGTTTGTTTTACCCGGACTGATTGATGCAGATTTTACTGGAGAAATTTGCATTGTAGCTCAAACGTTATTTCCTCCGATTCATATCCCTAGGGGCAGCAAAATTGCACAACTTGTCCCCTTACCACAATTAACTGCTGCCATGCAAGATATTGGCCCACTGGCCAAGCGTGGGTCTCAAGGGCTTGGTTCCACGGGAGGCCTTATTATGTTGACTGTCCCAATGACCACCAGACCCGTGGTTGACTCCACATGGTCTCGAGGGAATCAGTGCCTAAACCTAGCAGCATTACTGGGCACTGGAGCCTACATCACGATAATAAACACTGACAAATGGCCACACTGGTGGCCGTGCCACCCTACTTTTGGCGGGGTTGAAAGCGTCGGTGGTACTGCATCTGTGCAGCGCAGCTCTGACTTAATACAGGTGGCCGTTGATGGTCATGTTGCCTCCATCTATGCAACCATCATGCCGTTGCCGAATGGGGTCAATGCCCTAATCGGCCAAGACGTGCTAGACCAGTTGGGACTTGTACTGACTAACTGACATTTTTAGGAGCGGTCGCTGCAGAATGGAATTTCCCGATCCAGCTCACATGGACTACTGACAGCCCAGTGTGGGTTGAGCAGTGGCCACTGAAAAAGGAAAGTCTAGAGCAAGCGCAAATTTTAGTGCAGGAACAACTACAGCAAGGACATCTACGAACTTCTACGAGTCCCTGGAATACACCAATTTTTGTCATAAAAAAGAAATCAGGGAAATATAGATTGCTACATGATCTGAGAGCTGTCAATGCACAGATGCAAGCAATGGACACCTTACAACCAGGATTACCCAGTCCTGCTATGCTCCCTGAGGGTTGGCACCTGCCGATTGTTGATCTCAAAGACTGCTTTTTCACGATTAAGCTGCAGCCAGTAGACACCGCACGATTTGCCTTTACCTTGCCAACACCGAATAATGAAGCACCTTTTTGCCGTTTTGAGTGGACTGTATTGCTGCAGGGCATGAAGAACAGACCCGCCCTGTGTTAACTGTTTGTGGCCAATGCGCTCCAGCCCCTTCGCCAGATATGGCCAGAAACGTTAATTTACCACTATATGGACGATATTTTATTCACCCAAAATCAACCCTTCACTATGGACCAAGAGACACTGCTGGAACAGCAACTGAGCAGCCAAGGACTTGTTATTGCAGCTGAAAAAATTCAGCGCAGCCCTGCTTGGAAATATTTAGGCTGGCATATCACAGAAGGCCAAGTACGACCGCAGAAACTGCAACTTCACATTCAAGTATCAACCTTGCACGGCGCGCAGCGCTTACTTGGAGATATTCAATGGCTACGTCCCGTCGTGGGGATTTCAGACGATGACATTGACACCTTGAGGACCCTTTTGTAAGGTACCAACCCCACACGGCCGGTGCAACCCACGTCGGAACAGCAACTGACTATTCAGCGCATTAGCACGCAAATCGTACAGCGATGGGTTGACCGTCGGGACCTAGACCTTCCTATAGATCTCACAATACTACAAGGCCCTAAGCAGCTTCTTGGTGCACTGACGCAGTGCAAAAAGAAAAAGGGGGAAGAGGTGAAGATACTGGAATGGCTTTTTACCACTATCCAACCCAAAACTACTATTCAACAGAAAATTGAAAATTTGGCAGAGTTGATTCATAAGGGTCATATGAGGGTGTTACAACTAACGGCCCAGGAACCTGGAACCATTTACTTGCCGATAAAACGGCGGGATCTTGAGTGGTATCTCCAGCACTCACAGGTGTTACAAGCCAACCTGCTGTCTCAGGCTGTGGAGCTCAAGTTGGAACAGCTGCAATCCACCACCCTGCGCTGGATCAGCCAGCAAGAATGGATCAAGATACCAAAAAGGAGTGAGCGTCTGCTGGCCAATGCAGTAACGGTTTTTACAGATGCCGGAAAGAAGTCTCAGCATGCAGCGGCAACCTGGATGCAGGATGGACAATGGCACCAACAGATATTAGCTGCGGAAGCAGAGGACTCTCTGCAAACTTTAGAACTGGCGGCAGTCGTTTGGGCCTTTCTGAACTGGTATCACACAGAACTAAATGTAGTCTCTGATTCTTTGTATGTCACAGGTGTGGTTCAGCGCATTGAGGACGCTCGACTCAGATAATGTCAAAACTGGTGGTTGTTTGACCTGCTGCGTCAGCTGCAGGTGGCCATTCACCAGCGGGAGTGTGCTTATGCCATCATTCACATACGGAGTCATAAATGGTCACAGGGATTGGGGGAAGGCAATGATAGAGCAGATCAATTAGTTTTCATTGCTGCACCTCTGAGCAACTTTGTAAAGGCCAGGGAGGCCCACAGCACTTTTCACCAAAATGCCAAGGGACTCTTCTGCTAATTTAAAATTACAATGGAAGAAGCAAGGGGCATTGTTAGGGCCTGTCCCAGCTGTAGTCATCATGGGCCAGGTCTAGGGATTGGGGTGAACCCTCGCGGCTCAGGCCCTTGTGAATTGTGGCAGATGGATGTCACCCATGTGCGGCAGATTGGACGCCTAAAGTATGTACATGTCACAATTGATACATATAGCAGATTCCTGTGGGCTACAGCCCAGTCAGGAGAAAAGGGTTCCCATGTAGTGCGGCATCTAACAAGCTGCTTTGCCGTCATGGGAGTACCTCAGCAAATAAAAACGGACAATGGGCCTGCCTATGTAAGTGAAAGGATGCACCGATTTTGTCAACAATGGGGAGTCAAACACGTGACTGGCATTCCTCATTCACCAACCGGACAGGCAATAGTTGAGCGGGCAAATCAGACCCTGAAACGATACTTTGAAAAGTTTGGTGACATCCATGACGTGCAAGAAAGACTGTCCAAAACATTGTTTGTTTTGAATTATTTGTGCATTTTTGCAGATCAGGACTCTCCTCCTGCAGAAGTGCACGGCCGGGTCGTGGCATCAGAGTCTAAGGCACCCATAATGGTCATGTACTGTGATCCCTGCACGGGCCTGTGGGAGGGCCCAGCAGAAGTAAAATATATGGGTCGAGGTTACATGTGTGTGCTTACATCCACAGGTACACAATGGGTCCCCGCAAAGTGGACTAAAGCAGTGTCTTCTTCCACTGCTGCTCCTGATAATAATGAAGATGCCAGAAACGGCCAGTTATCTGTCTCCGCAGCCCAAGACCAATGTATGGGTGACAATGGCTAATCTTACGGGACAGGATACCATTTGTCTCACCTTATCTTCCCCTGGCAACCCGTTTTCAACCTGTTTAGTTGGTGTTCCTGTAGATGACTGGCCCTGCCCATCCACCACACCTATGTGTAATGCTACCGACCTCAACAGCACAATAGATAAGTGGGATGCTTGGGTACCCTATTTGCCTATTGCCCCAAACGAGCCTCAAGAGTTAGAGTTACTAGGGGCCGTGTGAATGGATGCTTGTGTGACATTTAGTTGGACAAGCACCCAAGCCAGGGTGAATGGTACCGCGACAAATGTAAATTCTAGCCTCTTGGTTTATAGCGTGTGGTGCAGGTATACTTCCCACCACCCTTTCCGATCTACCAGTCACCTCCTGAAGCTGCCCAGTGGAGTGTTTTTGATCTGTGGCGATCAAGCCTGGCCTGGTATTCCCTCCAAAATAAAAGGGGGACATTGCTCCATTGGAAGGCTGACATTGTTGACCCCCAACACCTCAATGATTCTTAATGTGTTTCAACAGCACCATTTAAGGCGCTTGAAACGCTCTGTACATAGTTTTACTGTTGATTGTAGATCTGATGTAAAATTTTGGTCGCTTGACGCTATTATAGCAGCTTCTTTTTTCGCGCCAGGTGTGGCCTCGGCCGGGGCCTTGGCTCAGTTAAACAAGCTAGGTTGCTGGCTTGCTAAGCAGACAAATGCTACATTGAAGGCAATTTCTGACTTGTTGTTTGATGTTGACTCTGTAAGACATGCAACACTGCAAAACAGAGCTGCTATAGACTTTTTGTTGTTAGCACAAGGACATGGATGTGAAGAATTTGATGGAATGTGTTGTATGAATCTTTCTGATCATTCTAATTCAATGCACGCCCAGCTGAAAACCCTGACTCAGCTTACCCAGCAATTGCAAGTGAGTAATGACCTGGGGATAACTAAATGGTTGTCCTCATGGGGCATTACAGGTTGGCTTAAAATACTGTTACTTGAAGGATTGCGCTTATGTATCGTTATTATTTTAATAGTTATAATTGTTAAACTTGTTTATGGTTGTTTAATGAAACAAGTGAGCAGAATGACCAACAATGTTTTGCTCGCACAAAAGAAAAAAGGGGGACCGTGGAGGTCTCCAGCACCGAGACTGTCACTCAGCTCAAGGAGCAGGTGGCACTGCTGGCCGGTGTCCCCCCCCAGGACCAAGTGATGCTCTTCAGTGGGAACTCCTCTGGACGATGATGCTGTGCTGGGACAGAGCCCCCTCCCTGAACTGGCCACCCTTGACCTCACCTCCCGCCTCCTCGGGGGGAAGGTCCACGGTTCCCTCGCCCATGATGGCCAAGTGAGGGGCCAGACCCCCAAGGTGGCCAAGCAGGAGAAGAAGAAGAAGAAGACAGGCCGGGCCAAGTGGCGCATGCAGTACAACCGCCACTTCGTCAACGTCGTGCAAGGCTTCAGCAAGAAGAAGGGGACCAACTCCAACTCCTGAGTGGTGGCACCAGTTAAACGGGCACTGGATTGGGGCCAATTCCCGGCAATAATTTTTTTCTTTTTTTTTTTTGGCCCACTGATGAACGGGATGGGTGCCCTGGTGACACAAGGTACAGAGATGGCAGTTACTGAATGCCTTCTTTGTCTCTGTCTACTCTGCCGGAGGCAGTCCTGAAGAACCCTGTACCTCTGAGACCTCAGATGAAGTCAGGTCAACAGAGCAGTTTGCCTTAGTCGATGAGGAATGGGTTAGAGACTAGTTGAGGAATCTGGACATCCATAAATCCATGGGTCCAGATGGGATGCACCCACGGGTGCTGAGGGAACTGGCAGAGATCATTGCTAGACCACTCTCCATCTTTACCAAGTCTTGGGAAACAGGAGAGGTGCCTGAGGACTGGAGGAAAGCAAATGTCACTCCCGTCTTCAAAACGGGCAAGAAGGAGGACCCGGGTAACTATAGACCGGTCAGCCTCACCTCCATCCCTGGGAAAGTGATGGAACAACTTATCCTTGGTGCCATCTTAAGGCATATCAAGGATAAGAGGGTTATGAGGGGCAGTCAACATGGCTTCACCAAGGGGAAGTCATGCTTGACCAATCTCGTAGCCTTTTATGAGGAAATAACACGGTGGATGGATGATGGCAGAGCGGTGGATGTGGTCTACCTTGACTTCAGCAAAGCATTTGACACAGTCTCCCACAGCATCCTCGCAGCTAAATTGAGGAAGTGTGGTCTGGATGATCGGGTAGTGAGGTGGACTGTGAACTGGCTGAAGGAGAGAAGCCAGAGAGTTGTAGTCTATGGGGTGGAGTCTAGTTGGAGGCCTGTATCTAGTGGAGTGCCTCAAGGGTCGGTACTGGGACCAGTATTATTTAATATATTCATCGATGATTTAGATGAGGGAATTGAGTGTACTATCAGCAAGTTTGCTGATGACACTAAGCTGGGAGGAGTGGCCGACACGCCAGAAGGCTGTGCTGCCATCCAGCGAGACCTGGACAGGCTGGAGAGTTGGGTGGGGAATAACTTGATGAAATATAACAAGGGAAAGTGTAGAGTCCTGCATCTGGGCAGGAACAACCCCAGGTTCCAGTATAGGTTAGGGAACGACCTGTTAGAGAGCAGTGTAGGGGAGAGGGACCTGGGGGTCCTAGTGGACGACAGGATGACCATGAGCCAACACTGTGCCCTTGTGGCCAAGAAGGCCAATGGCATCCTGGGTTGTATTAGAAGGGGGGTGGTTAGTAGGTCAAGAGAGGTCCTCCTTCCCCTCTACTCAGCCCTGGTGAGACCTCATCTGGAATATTGTGTCCAGTTCTGGGCCCCTCAGTTTAAGAAGGACAGGGACCTGCTGGAGAGAGTCCAGCGCAGGTCAACTAAGATGATTAAGGGAGTGGAGCATCTCCCTTATGAGGAAAGACTGAGGGAGCTGGGTCTCTATAGTTTGGAGGAGATTGAGGGGTGACCTTATTAGTGTATATAAATATATAAAGGGGGAGTGTCACGAGGATGGAGCCAGGCTCTTCTCAGTGGCAAACAATGATAGGACAAGGGGCAATGGGTACAAACTGGAACACGAGAGACTCCACTTAAACTTGAGAAGAAACTTCTTCTCAGTGAGGGTGACAGAACACTGGAACAGGCTGCCCGGGGAGGTTGTGGAGTCTCCTTCTCTGGAGACATCCAAAACCCGCCTGGACACGTTCCTGTGTAACCTTATCTAGGTGTTCCTGCTCCGGCAGGGGGATTGGACTAGATGATCTTTTGAGGTCCCTTCCAATCTCTAGCATACTGTGATACTGTGAATTGGTGCAGAATGGCTCCAGGAGCAAGGCCTTGGATCCTTGGAGGCCTTGTGCGAGCAAAGCAAAGTGTAGGCCTCACATGTACATGACTTAAGCTGAAGGGCACACTGTCCTTGACCTCTGGGAGGGGAATGTAAATGAAACCATTCAGAACTGGCCAACGCTGTTATGTCTGGTAGGCATAATTAACACTACGAGGATATAAGCCATGTACAACACGAATAAAGCAGAAGCTTGTTTATCACTCATATTGGGTTGTTGTGTCTGGCTTCTCCTCTCCGTCGGCATTCCTGTGCCAGTAGTAAGAAAAAAACAGGTTGTATTATTCTCAGAGTCATATCCATCCAAAATGTCCCAGTGCCCTGCTTTAGTAAAATATATCAATTCTTCCCCTTGTGGACAGCCTATTCCAAATCATCTTATTCCCCTTTTTCCCAAATGTTTAGCTACCTGAAATTGCTGTTTTCCCATGGTGCAGGTTTCCAGTTTTTTTAATCATAACAGACCTTATTTATATGTGTGTGTGTAATGAGGTAATTACCCTGTATGCCTCTAATATAAATGTTTTATCAGCACTTATTGCAGGATATTGCCTGCATTCCCAAAGGGAAATACCATAGGAGGACTAACAGAGGTCCAGTGTGACTTATACCCCTGCCTGCCATGCCTATGGAGTTGCTACCCACAGCAGGTATATGTGATCTTCACGACAGCAAGTATAGAGGTCATTCTGGTCTTGCCCCCTATTATCATGTATTTATTTAAGTGCTTTATAAGTTTTTCAACTTTCAGGGCAAATTTCCTCTGACACTTTTCCACAATATTTTCCCATTCTTCTTCTGGTATATTACAATATTCAGGGATAAACCTCGTTTTTCCACACACAAGAGTAATAATGTTAGCCTCTGATTTGTCCTTCCAATTGCACTTACTGCAGAGTCCTGACCTTTTATAGGAGGAACAAAACAACCTTTGTTTACACTGTAGACATTTGCACAAAACCCAACTTGGATGGAATTCATTGAGGCACTCTAGACACAGCATTATTTGGGTTTTCCTTGAGTCTAAGACAAAGTTCTCTGCTTTAGGTAGTTCTCAATCAATAGCAATAGGTTTCCAACTATGTTCTGCATTGTATATCCCTGCCTTCTCGTTATTGTTTGTTATTGGTTCCCAGTGTGTCCCTTCCTGAAATATGACCAATGTTTCCTTTTCTAGGCCCTCAAATTGGCCTAGTCCAAGCCATCTTTGCAAAGACAGATATCCCCTTCCCTTGATAATTATTTAGTCCTTTTAAGAGTTACTTTCAGTGGGTCATTGGATGACGTTAGAGTCCATGTAACAGGTTTTTCCACTGGTCCTTTTACTTGAGAAGCATGGGTCCACCCTTTTTCTTTTGCTCAGATTGCAGCTTCCATTGTCAGCAATACCTGAAAGGGACCTTCCCATTGTGGAGTTAAAGATTACTCTCTCCAGGTCTTAATCAATACCCACTTCCCAGGATTAATGTTATGAATTGTAAAGTCTAAAGGCATCGTCTGGGGAATCCATCATTTAATCCTAAATGTTCCAGAGTTTGAGCTACTGTGGTGATATATTTTCTGATACTTGCCTCGCCTCCTTCATAAGTAGTGGTCTCCTTTTGGGTTACCATAAAAGGTAATCCGAGCATCATTTCATAAGGAGATATCCCTAAATCTGATCTGGGTTGCATTCGAACCCATAACAATGCTGAAGGCAAACACTTTACCCAGGACGTTTGGGTCTCAATCATTAGTTTAGTTAATGTTTGCTTCAAGGTTTGATTCGTTCTTTCCACTCTTCCCGAGCTTTGAGGATGCCATGGGGTGTGCAATTCCCATTTTATCCCCAAGGCTTGGGTTACTTGTACAATTTTTGATGTAAAATATGTTCCCCTATCTGAGTCAATTCTGCTAACCATCCCATATCTAGGGATAATTAGTTCCAAGAGAGTTTTTGATACTCTATTTGCTGTAGCCCTGACAACCGGAATTGCTTCCATCCACTGAGTTATGTGATCTACTATTACTAATAGGAACTTCCACCTCTGCACAGGAGGGAGTTCGGTGAAATCTATTTGGATACTTTGAAAAGGCCGCATCCCAATTCACATCCCCTGGAGTTAGTTTTTCTTATAACCTTTTTATTCACTCTTTGGCAAGTCGTGCATTTATCAGTTATTTGTTTTGCTTACCCAAAAATTTCAGTGCATCCATACTCCCTTAAAAAGTGGTCACATGGGGCTTGTGTGCCCCAATGAGTCTTTTGATGTATGTTTTCTAATATCTGTCTGGTCAGTGGTTTATTAAGGAGTTGCCTCCCATCAGGGAGTTTCCGTTTCCCATGTCAATCTTGTTTTCCTCCTATTTTGCTCAGCTCTTTCTTTTCCGACTCACTGAATTTTAGAATCTCCAGTTCCTCTTCCTCAGGTAACAGAACCAACATGATTCTCTCAGTTCCGTTTTCAGCTGCATTTCTAGCTTCTTGGTCTGCTAGATTATTTCTCCTTATTTCAGGTGTCATTCCTCTCTCATGTCCCCTAACATGCACTACAGCTATTTCTTCAGGTAATTTTAATGCTTCCAAGACTTCCAAGATAAGCCCTTAATGAATCAACCCATTCTCTCTTGAATTTAAAAGTCCCCGTTCTTCACAAATTTTCCCAAAGGTGTGCACTACACCAAATGCATATTTTAAGTCAGTATAAATAGTTCCCTTCCTATGCGCTAGGGATTCTAAGGCTCTTTTTAGAGCATATAGCTCATACGTTTGAGCAGACCAATTTGAGGGCAGTTTTCCCTTTTCAATGGTTTGCATCTTTTCTCATTAACTAGTGCATACCCTGACATTCTTTTTCTCTGTAGACATCTAGAAGATCTATCCACATATATTCTTTCACCTTCCGGGAGGGCCTGTTCCATTAAATCCTCCCGAATCTTGGTCTGGTATTGTATAACTTTGAAACAGTTATGGGTTAAACATTCTCTTGGCTCCCCATATAAGAACTGAGCAGGGTTTAGGCTTTTGTCCACCATTAATGTTAAATCGTAGTTATTAATTAATCTCACTTCATACAAATAAAAGGGTTTGTCCAGTGAGGGTCCAGCAAGCCCTCAGTCCTGTCTGTCAACGTCTGTTCCCACTTGTCTGCCTGCACCAGCACTCATCCCATGCTCAAACATGGGGAGATGCGTGGGCTCCCCTCCTTTCCCCCTCAGTTTTCCTTCTTTTTTTTCTTTTTTTTTTCTCACAGTTGCTCACCCTGCTCTGTAGAGGCTACAGATGCCTGCCTCTGCAACAGCCCTTCTGTTTTAACCCTTTCTTAACTCTGAATGTGAATCTGCTGCTTGTTACCAGTGACAGCAATCTCTTCCTCCTTATCAATATCAGATAGGACAGATGCAGAGGGTGCTTCTCTCAGAGGTACCTGTGATACATAATTTTCCAACCTATCTTCCTGATTACTCTGGGGGTTTTTTGTTTGTTTTTTTTTCTTAACTTTAAACATCTTTCCCCAATATCACAGGATGAACAACATCTCTCCAGCTTAGCTTTCTGTTTTCCCCTGTCCTTTTCCAAAGGCAAAATTAAGGGATCTGGCTAAGCTGTATTAATTTCGTATTCCGTCTGTCATGCCAGGTGGTTTCTTAAAGTGAAAAACATATCTGCATACATCACTTCATCCCATTTTCCTTGTCACTTTAAGAACAACATCAATTGTAGCAATTTATTATAGTTCAAAAGTTCCATTAAGGGCCACTTTTCCCCATCTTCCAGTTTATGTAAAGGCCACCCTTGATTGCAGTATTTGATCAGGGTTTTCTTATTCACACTTCCTCCCGGTGGCACCTCTATATCTTTCCAATGAGCTAAAATGCAACCTAACGGGCTCTTTCTGACAATTTCCCCACTCTGTTATCCTCCAATTGTAACCCTTTAGAGAGATATGATACGGTTAGCCCTACAACAATAACATCTTACCCAGAGTAAAAGGTATAACGGAGTGCTGCACCTAAATTCCAAACAGTTCTGTAAATAAACCTCTTGTCTCCCACCAAGAGAAATAATATATTTCAAACAAGCAGGACATGTAGCTCAGATATACAAATTACAGTGATGACAGATAGGGCAAGGGCTAGTTCGAGCTTCACACCAGGGAACTTGAACACTACTTTGACAGTTAACCCCTATATTTCTCTACTGGTTCTTTAGTTCTCCCAAATATCCACAAATTACTCGTGCTTATTCTCCCAAACTTTCAATCCTATCCCAATTGGACAAATTTCCCAGGCAATTAACACACCAAAAATCCCAACGAAATTCCCCCACACGTTATCCTCACAAACAAAATATTCAGAGACCAAAAACTGGTTTATACTCAATAGTACTGTGGATAGGACACCAAAACTCAACAATAGATTCAGTTTCAAAGGGCATATACACTTTGCCTGTCTCTGGCCGCTCTCCTCGCAGAGAACATGGAACCGTGGATCAGGACTCCCCACTCGCTTCATATCTATGCCACGTCTCACTCACACAAAACACTCATTCACACAAGGGCCCGTCTCTCAATCACCCCTTTCACACAGGATGTTGTCTAAGCCAATAATTGTTAACACATAAATCTTCAGCCATTGTTTACCAGCCAAAGGTTCGTAAAGCTGTTAGTACAGTTACCATTGTATCGATACCCTACCAAACCAACCCTTGGGGCGAGCACCCGCGCTCTTTACCTCGCGTAGGACGTCTCCTTACGAGTTATAGGTATTTCCTTTACCTGATACATACCTGATAATTCACTAGTGATGGTCCTTGTCTGCTCCTGTACTGACTAAAAACTCCAATGTGTCCCCCTGGGGTCCTACTTTTTAATTTATCAAGGGCTCTAGATGGCATTTATTCCCAAGGAGGTAGAGCCCCTGACACCCCTAGCCTTGTATCTCCTCCTGTTGAATTTATCTTGTCCTTTCCTTTTGTACAAGAACCATATTCCCTGTTCCTAACATAAGCCCGACTGGACTGTCTGGGGGTATTTTGGCCGCTAGTTCCTTGCTCCCTGTCTTTCCCGGGACTCGGCTTACCCGCCCCTTGTCTCATACTTATACCCTGGGGGGTGTTTCAGTCTTTCTTCAGTTACTTGTTTACTTTGTTTCATTTATCTTCCAGTCTTCATAATTTATCATAGATCATTTACAGTAATAGAGGGAACATTGTATCATACCACAAGTAATCAATATTAAAACAATTAACATCAGTGTTCCTGCAACCAGTTACCTCAACCAGGAGAGATTAGATAACCATGAAGTTAACTTTTTCCATATTTCTTCAAAACCCCAGCAGATGTCAACCATGACGATTTCATGAAATATCTTAGTTTGTTTCCAAATTTCCTCCAGATCTATTTCAATTGTGCCACTTTGGTCTATACAGGAACAACAACTTTCATTGATTATAGAATAAACCCCTCCTTGTGATGCCAATAACATGTCTAGAGACACCCGGTTTTGTAATACCACCTTAGTTCCACCTGGATTATATCAATGTTTTTACTTTCCATTTCCTCTATGGTTGCTGAGATATTTACAATTGCCTTCTCTAATTCAATTACTGCCAAAGATGGGATTAGCCCCCTTACGAAACTATGAAATTCTGTGTGCCGTTCAATAATAGGGTTAAACCCTCTCTTAATCCGTTTAGCAAAATTTCTAATCCAGGTCCCGGAAGGATACCTGTCTATAATAGTAAAATTGGGTATTATAGCACCTAAGGTACATGGTCTCTTCCAGTTGGGGGGTAGACTCTTATAAGCATTTTCTCCACATAACCAATGCCATCCTTTCCCTTTAGGAACTGGCCACCACTGATCTACGATACCATCTATATTAATAGTATGATTGCAATTTGAATGGTGACCTACATCTGTGGCACTTAAACAAGTATGATCTCCTACCCTGGTTCCTGGTGTAATACATCTTTGTGCTAAAGCATAATATTTATTACCTGAATTAGGATTAACTATCTCAAATTTTAACCTTTCCCTCAGATGTAGATTGCTAGTGTTCAACCCCAAATTTGTCCATGAGATAGTGTTAGGAATTGGAACTCCGGTAAATGGAAGGTCTGGGTTTTCTCCTGATTTAGGCAACTGTGCACACACCCAACAGTCACTATGATTAAAACCTTAGTAACATTCTGCACTAATTTCAGGTATAAATTCTGGTCCCAAGCTTTTGCACCAGTTATCATGCAAGTCCAAATTATGACCAACGCAATTTCATATTTATACAAAGAGTTGCTACCCCAATGAGTTTTATTACATTCCTCCTGAACTAACTTCCAGCGTTGGTTTTAGAGGATTACAATTCACCCATCAGGTATCTGAAGCCCACCCTCTTTATTTTCCTGTTTATACCTAGTTTAGATTTTTCAATTGTTAATTTGCCATCAGGGATTAAGGACATGATTTGAGATAGTTCAGCTGCTCGTTTGGCTTCAAAATTGGCCAAATTATTTCCAGTTTCTTGATCAGAGTCACCTTGTCTATGTCCTTTACAGTACATAGCAGCTACTTCTTCAGGTAGCTGAACAGCTTCCAGTAATTGTAGAATTTCTGTAGCATGTTTAATCTGTTTCCCTTGTGTGTTCAAAAGTCCTCATTGTTTCCAGATAGCACCATGTGCATGTACCGCACCTAATGCATATTTAGAATCAGTCCAAATATTTATCCTGCTATCTTTAGCCAATTCCAGGCCTACCGTTAACGCTATTATTTCTGCCTTCTGGGCATAGGTGAACGGGGGTAAAAGTTTTACTTCTATTACCTGTGAAGTGGTGGTAACGTCATATCCTGCCTTTCATTCACCATTTTTCATGAAGCTACTACCACTAGTAAAGCAAGAATCAGTAGCCTCCCAAGGTTTTTCTTTCAAGTCTGGTCAGCTCCAATAAACAGTCTCTACAGTGGCCAAGCAGTCATGTGTTAGCGGTTCTGTCAATCATTCCTGCAAAAAGGATGCTGGATTCGCAACGTTAGTGACCACAATTTCTATATCATCTTGTTCCAGTCTCCACGTATCCCTCTCTTCTCCAGGCTGAACATCTCCTCCTAACGTGTGTCCCCCTCTTGCTACACAAGCTGTCCTTATATAGTCCCTGGGCATACATACATATTCATGAGGCTACATATGGATTACATAATTTTCCAGAAAGTTCCCCACATGCCTACAGAATTGTTTTGGTGGTCTCTGACAGTTGTTTACTTCTTCCAACAATCTTCATCACTTCTGGCAGCCTTTGAAGCATGCGAAGTAGATGCTCATACCAGCTTAATTGGTTTGTTAGCACCACAGACATTATAATCCTCCCGTCCTCCTACTTATCAGTTAGTGTAACTGTAGCCCATCCTGGACACCTGCCATTCCCAGATACTCCTTATCCCTGTGTCCTGTTCTTCTAGCCTGTTTTTCTTACATTCATTTTGTACTAAGGTTATAGGGCCTAAAACCATGTCAACGGTTTATCTTATACGAGAATTCTCAGTATGTTCTCTAGCTGTAGTCTACATTTTTTTTATGTGTATCATGCACCTCAGTAATTTTCCATTGCTACTGTTACAAAGCCATCAAACTTAACATTACTTAAAACTGATTCTAAAGGTTTATATATTCCATTTTGTAATTTTGTGCCCCCCCCTTGTCTCAACGTAGAGAGAGAGAGAGAGAGATATATCATTACTTAATGCATGAACCAATCCCTATAAAGCTGCTGAGTCCATCTGATTTATGATGTCGGGCTCCATCTCTTGTAACAGTCTTTCAGAGCAGGCGAGGCTGTGTGCACTGTTCACACTCATGAATAACCTGGGCAATAGTGTCCATTGCTAAGTCCACCCCTCGATCATGAGTCCATCTATATGTTGCATCCCTGCCCTGATGGCCTGAAAGTGCCATGGGCCCACCAGGCTCAAAATAATTCAGTCCCCTTCAGCAGTTTCTGCAGCTTGTTGCTGGGAACTCCATACAGATGCCTTCTATCTCCAATGCTTCCAAAGCACTGGAGGGGCCCAGTGGCCTAGATACTTGCCCATACTGTTCCACAAACCCTGCCACTCATGACTGTCCAGCCTCAGGGAAAATCTCTTGGTCCTCCTATATCGTCGTCTAACCCTAGACAAGACCCAAACCCAACTCTGCTTAACTTTTGAGAGCAGACAAAATTGTCAAGGGTAATACGCTTTCTGTATGTGTGTCAACATGGTGATCCCCATCACAATCAGCAGGCAGGGCCCAAGGACACCCAAAGGCCATTCAAAACCTTCAGAACTCTCAAATGATGCTGCTGTACTTGTCACTGGGGCTGGTGTAGCTGCTGTGCTTGCTAGCTCTCCCACCACTAGCTTCTCTTTTTATGAATCCAGATCTTCCTCCTCTGCCTTGCTGGGAAATGCTGCATGGTCTCCTGCATCTTCCGCTTGTCCCGGGTGTCTGAGGCTGGACCCAGCTGAGGCTCCCAAAGGTGGTATCTTGCTCTCCGCATCCTCCTGGTGCGCGGGATCGCGGGGCTCGTCGGGCGGCTGCCGGGGGACGTTCTCTGCCACCGTGGGGCTGGGATCAGCAGCGGAGTTCGGCTCGGCAGTGGGGCTCAGCTCCTCCACCCCCTTCTCCCGCTCCGCGGCAGCTGCCTCCTTCCCCTCATCAACCGCCCGGATCTCCTCCACCAGCAGCCGCTCCCTGCTGGCCTCTGGCCCCTCTCCCTCTGCCACTTGGTCCCCGGGGCCCCCCTCCCAGGCTGCTTCAACCTCCACCAGCTCCCAGGGCCTCTCCCCCTTGCCTCCCCGCAGCCTCACAAAGACGGAGGCAAGGATGAGGGCTAGATGGTAAAGAGCAGCAGGACGGCCACGTACAAGTCCATGGCCACGTCCATCCCGCCCTGCTTCCAGAGCCCGCCTGTATTACAAGTCATTACTATAAAGTACAGTGAAAGAACCTTAGCCCAAGGCCCCCAGCCGATAAAAACTAACACAGCAAATACCGGCTCTAAGTAAGGTACAACATTCTGAAACTGTGAGATCAGAAGCAACAACTTTGACAGCCAATAAATCAGCATTGTGACAAGTGACTATTAATCCGAAACAATGAATGCTTATCACAAATACAATTAGACACACTCCAGTCAGATCTGTCGTTATATCAACCCTTCGTGCCCCACGTTGAGTGCCAAAAAAGAACTGTGTGGTTTAAACCCAGTCAGCCATAAATCAGCCACACAGTTTCTCTCTCACTCTCCCCCTTCTTGCCCTCCCCCTACTCCCAGAGGGATGGGGAGCAGAATTGAAAAGAAGGTAACTTCCATGGGTTGAGATAAGAACAGTTTAGTAACTAAGGTATAACACAACTCACTACTGCTACCACCAATAATAATAATGATAAAGGAAATAACAAGGTAGGAGAATACAACACCACACCACCCTCCGACTGATAACTCACCCCACCCTGCCCGACCGAGCACTGACTGATACCTAATCCAACCCCACAGTGAACTAGCTCTTCCAGGTAACTCTCAGTTACATCCTGGGCATGACGTGCAGTGGTATGCAATACTTCTTTGGCCAGTTTGGGTCAGGTGTCCTGTCTCTGCTTCCTCACGGCTTTTCCTCCTCCCTGGCAGAGCATGAAGCTCAGAAACTCCATGGACAGGCTAAACATTTGAGCAGCAACTAAAAACATCAGTTTTATCAGTGCTGTTCCCAGGCCGAAAGTCAAAAACACATCACTGAACCAGCTACTAAGAAGGAGAAAAATGACTGCTACTGGTGAAACCAG
This sequence comes from Neopsephotus bourkii, assembly GCF_033783945.1. Taxonomy (NCBI): domain Eukaryota; kingdom Metazoa; phylum Chordata; class Aves; order Psittaciformes; family Psittacidae; genus Neopsephotus; species Neopsephotus bourkii. The sequence goes on from NW_026901940.1 coordinate 63,040, forward strand.
GACACACCACCATTGCTGCCGTACTGGACATGCTAGAACTTCAAAATGAACTGGAGTCAAAGGCAGCCAAGTGGGATGCTGTTGCATTAAAAAGCAAAACAGTCTGGCAGAAACTAAACCCCCTTGCGTTACAGCTGATATTAGAGGGGTTGGGTGCATCTAGGCTTAGATTCTGAGTGATGCCCAATTTACCGCTATCAGTCTGGTCACATTCGATATATTGAACAATCGCGATCCCGGGTGCACTAACAGCACACTGCACTTTCAGTCTAATTGTGCTCATGAGCTAGCACAGCCACACTGAAGGATTTGGACGCGCTAAATGAGAAAACTATTAAGATTAGCTACTTAAACAGTGCAGTTTATTGAAGCAACAGATAGAGGTTCTTATGGATTGACAGTGATAAATACACTGTCTGCAAAAGCACATGTAAGTAATAAGTTATACAAACATGTGAAAAAATTATGAATAACACGGTGCCATGCTTTAAGCCCAGCCAGTAAGCCAGAACTATGCAGCTGCTTACTCACTCCCCCCTTTCCTTCCCCTGATCCCAGAGGGATGGGGAGGAGAATTGAAAGAATGTAACTCCCATAGATTGAGATAAGAACAGTCCAGCAACTAAGGTTTAACATAAAACCACTACTGCTACCACCAATAATAATAATAAGAAAAATAACAAGGGAAGAGAATACAACCACTCACCACCTGCCAACCGAAACCCAGCCCAACCCGAGCAGGGGTCTAGCCCTTCTGGGGAACTGCCCCCAGTTTATATACTGGGCATTATATGCTGTGGTATGGAATACCCCTTTGGCCAGGCTGGGTCAGGTGTCCTGTCTCTGCTTCCTCCCATCTTTCCCTCCTCCCTGGCTGAGCATGAGGCTCAGATAGTCCTTGGTTGGAGTAAACATTACTTAGCAACAACTAAAAACATTGATGTTATCAGCACTGTTCCCAGGCTGAAAGTCAAAAACACAGCACTGCACCATCTACTAAGAAGGATAAAAATGACTGCTACTACTGAACCCAGTACACACAGCTGACACACGGGTAGGCTACACAACTCATTAAAGTTGTAAAGTAGGTATGCTTTTATTCAGTGCTGAGACGCATGGGGGATAGCTCCTCCAAAGGCATGGTCACCTCAGCATTGATCTCCTTCATATTTATCCTCTAAACTATTACATAACCGTGAGGTTACGCAATACACCTATACATATTCATGACTTATCCCCGCTTCATATTATAATGAGGTAAAAGGTCCTTGCTTGCGTAGTGTCTCCTGGTGGTCGTGGGTGAGGGTCTCAAGATGTAGTAAATGAGTCTTCCCTGAACTTTTCATCTCTAGTCGTTGCGCAAAGGTGAAGAGGTGACTGTTCTGGCGGGTGAGGAGCAGCAAAGCATTGGATCAGATAATACAGTGACAGACCCTGTGCTTGTGTCTGTACATTTGGTCACTGCTGTGGTTATTCCCAGCAACATACTGTTCATGGTGGCCTGTCATGGACTTTTTCCTTCTCTTGTAGGATCTGAAGATGATGAGGAGATGCCATGTAAGTGGCCAAAGACTGAAACAAAGCAAGTCTATGAAGAATGGAAAAAGAAAATCTTGGAAAACGTTTCTAAGGCACGAGACAAGTAGTACTGTCTGTAGTGCCACCTAGGAATGTAACTTCTGCTCCCACAGAATTTTAACTCTCCCTCTGCCTGGAGACCCTGTAGCATATGCGAGATGGCTGCCTGGTAGCCAGCTTATTTATTAGATAGTTTTTATGTACAAGAATGTTATTTTTAGTAGGTGATTTTACAAAGAGCCTGTCTGACTACTCACCAGGCTGGTACCTGAGCAGCTATGGCACTGGGTGGTAGAACAGCTTCATTCTTTTACTGCAAGAAGCAGGTAACATTCTAATGCTGTGTTAACTGTAAGTTCTAAGTTATATGCACCTGGGCCGCTGGCTGGAAGTAGTGAAAAAAAAGAGGGAAGGGACTTAGAACTCAAAATAAAAGACACATAGGAGATGCCTTTGCTTTAAGAAGGCAGATATCCAGGGGACAAGGATCTTGTCTGGGCAATGCAGGATTTTTGCATCTAGCAGTCATAAACTTAGGGAAGAGGCAAGTGCCCTTCCCTGTAGTCCTCAGAGGCTACTTCTGTGGTCCTACACTTTCATCCTACCTACTCAAACTACAGTTTTGAAGAAAAAATCATTACTTTTAGCAGTAGAGTTATGCCAGCCCATTTCTCTTTCTTGTTTTCTGTCTGGGATTTGCAAAAGAGAAGTTAAATTTCATAAACCCTTGTTTCAAAACAGCCCAGAAAACCCCATGTGTCCATATGAAACAAGATAATTTCTCTCATGTCTGAGCATTTAGATTTCAAATGCTACCCCACCTGAGCTTCTCAGCAGTATTTTAATGGCTTGTGAAAGGCCTTGCTGGTGTGCATCCTCCTGCTTACATGGGTGACACCCACCACACCAGAATTACAGTAGTTGATGCCATTAACTGCTTTAGACATCAGCGTATCAGCCAATTTCTTGTCAAAGTTACTGTTTTAGTGACTCACAGGTCACCTGTTGTTTGTCCTTTTAGCTTTTTGTAGACCCCTGTTGTGGTTTAAACCCATCCAGACAGCTTGCTCACTCACTCTCCCCCTTCTTGCTCTCCCCCTACTCCCGGAGGGACGGAGAGGAGAATCGAAAAGAATGTAACTCCCACGGGTTGAGATAAGAACAGTTTAGTAACTAAGGTATAACACAAATCACTACTGCTACCACCAATGATAATAATGATAAAGGAAATAACAAGGGAAGAGAATACAACTGCTCACCACCAGCCGACCGCTATAACTTGCCCCCCCAGCCTGACCAAGCAGTGACCGATACCTCCTCCAACCCTTGCAGTCCCTAGCCCTTCCGGGTAATTCGCTGTTACAACCTGGGCATGACGTGCTGTGGTATGGAATACTTCTTTGGTCAATTTGGGTCTGGTGTCCTGTCTCTGCTTCCTCCCGGCTTCCCCTCCTCCCTGGCAGAGCATGAGGCTCACAAAGTCCTTGGCCAAACCAAAACATCATTATTAGCTCTGTTCCCAGGCTGAAAGTCAAAACACAGCACTGCACCAGCTACCAAGAAGAAGAAAAATTACTGCTACTGCTGAACCCAGGACAAATAGCACAGGACGTGGTGAAACATCACATAAGGCTGCAGAAGTAGGTTTACCTGTACTGAAGAACCATGGGATGGCTGCCAAATCTAATGGGTTTTCTATTAGAAATGAAATAGTAATTCTACTGGCCAGATGCACCTTTGTTTTGTAGAAAATAGAGAAAAACATAGAAGGGAGCAGAGAGCATCTGTGTGTTACCCTCTTAGAGGGCCGGAAGAAGTACAAAATAATTGGAAAATTAAAACTTACTGACCATTCTCCTTTCCCTTTGTCCTGGGTTCAGCAGTAGCAGTCATTTTTCCCCTTAGTAGCTGGTGAAGTGCTGTGTTTTTCAACTTTAGCCTGAGAAAAGTGCTGGTAACGCAACAGTGTTTTTAGTTCTTGCTAAGGAATGTTTACCCTGATCAAGGACTTTTCAGTATCATGCTCTGCCAGTGAGGAGGGGCATGGGAAGCTGGGAGCAAGCAGAGACAGGACACCTGACCCAAACTAGACAAAGGGGTATTCCATACCACAGCACGTCATGCCCAGTATATAAAATGAGAGCAGTTACCGGAAATATCCAGATTGCTGCTCAGGTTGGGCTGGGTACTGGTGGGTGGGTGGTGAGCAACTGTATTCTATCCCCTTGTTATTACACTTATCATTATTATTGGTGGTATCAGTAGTGGTTTTGTGTTATACCTTAGTTACTAAACTGCTTTTATCTCAACCCGTGAGAGTTAAATTCTTTCAATTCTCTTCCCCATCCCTCCGGGAGCAGGGGAAGGGGAAAGGGGGGGAGTGAGCGAGTGGCTGCGTGGTTCTGGGTTGCCAGCTGGGCTTAAAGCATGACAGTTCTTTGTGGCGCCCAATGTGGGGCACGAAGGGTTGAGATAATGACAGATCTGACCGGAATGTGTCTAATCATATTTCTGATAAGCATTTATTGTTTCAGATTAATAATCACTTGTCACAATACTGATTTATTTGCTCTCAAAGTTGTTGCTCTTGATCTCAGAGTTTCCGCATGTCATACCTTGCAGGTGGTATTTGTTGTTTTAGTGTTTATCGGCTGGCGGGCTTGGGCTAAGGTTCCTATTTCACTGTACTTCGTGGCAATGACTTGTAATACAATAGACTCATTGATCGTGAACCAGATCTGGCTTGTGTTCCCAGTGTGGTCATCACATCTATACTTTGGGAGGTATATAATAGAAGTGCTTAGCAATTACACATCTTTTTTCCCCTCCTTAGGTGGTCAGCCTGTGAAGGAGACATTCCCTTATGTTCCCAGCCCTCCCCCAGACTATTTATAGCATCATTTGAGAGTTCTGACGTTTTTGAATGGCCTTTGGGTACCCTTGAGTCCTGCCTCCTGATAGTGATGGGGATCACCATGTTGGCACGCATACAGAGTGTGTTTTACCCATGACCATTTTCTCTGATATCAAAAGTTAAGCAAGGTCGGGTTTGGGTCTTGTCTAGGGTTAGACAATGATATAGGAGGACTATATAGGATTATAGGTGGACTATATAGGATTTTCCCTGAGGCTGGACAGTCCTGAGTAGCAGGGTGTGTGCAATAGCCTTGGCAAGTATCTAGGCCAGTGGGCCCCTCCAGTGCTTTGGAACTTCACCACTGAACAAGTGCAAAATCCAGAAAAATTAGTAAAACACTTAAATGAAGTGTGTTGTCATCCTGGACATGCCAGACAGAGATAAATGATGGCAACATGCTGGGCCTTGGCCTATGCTTACAGAGCCCTGTTCAACACTATCCAGCACCTTCAAAGGGAAAAGGATGTCTTTCGGTCTGAATGGCAAAGCAACAGACAACGCAGCTAATCCAACTCCAAATACAGAAGCTACACCAACCCTCGTGACAAGTACAGTAGGTCTCGAACTCTGACTGTGGAGACAGTGTTCTCACGGGAGAATGCATAATTGGTACATAAACTGAATAACCCTGAAAGATACAGCAAGGCCCTGAGAGGCCCGAGGAAGCTTAAGCAAGCAAGATAAGAAGAAGCTGTAATTCACTCATTTAATGAGAACTGTGGACTGTTGGCAAGCTTTCAAGGTCAAGTTCTCACACCTGTGCTTAACCAATTGTGTGTTAGTCGCTAAGGGTCTTCAAGACATGTATCCAATCATAATATGCCAAATCACTGTCAGTGCCTGTAAGAAATGGTATCTAAGGAGTTAAAGCTTTGTAATAAATTGGCATTTGCTAATCACATTGATCGTTCCAGCGTTGTCTGTGACTCCCACATCGACAAATGGCACCTGAACAGGGACCCTCAGCTCAGTAACTTGTGGCATGCAAGTTTGAAGGTCCGATCAAAGAAGAGGGGGCGGAGAGCCGGACGAAATTTGGCACTGCCCCGGCGGTGTGAAGTCAGACGTCTGCAAACTGTGGGATCTCGCCCTGATCAGGTGAGCGGCCGGGGAGGAGAAGGGGCACTTGCTATCCAAAGATGAACAGGCAGTAATGGAGCTCCTCCAACATATTTTCTCTAAGAGAGGACTGCAACATGATAGTGCCGCCTTACAGAGGCTGTTGAAGTGGGCCACACAGCGCAAGCTACCCTTGAGGTTTCTGAATGGGAACGTATAGACCTGGCGTTGTGGGATGAGATTAGTAAAGGGAAAAAGGAAGCCCTGAAGTATTCGCTATGGAGATTGATAATTGAGACTTTAAAGGCAATGAAATCTGAACGGGCAGCAGTGGCTGATCCCGACTCAGACTCAGACAGTTCAGACAGTTCGGCTAGTCAGCAGATGCGAACCAGCCTCAGGGA
>NW_026901941.1:0-695 GCF_033783945.1 Neopsephotus bourkii
GGGGGGTCCTGAGGAAGACTCGTTTACTTCATCTTGAAGACCCCTACCCACAAGAGGAAGACTACTTACTTCATCTGAAGACCCCTGCCCAAGACCACCAGGAGGCACTGCGCATGCGTGGAGCGCCTTTTAGCTCATTATAATACGAAGCGGGGATAGAATATGAATATGTATAGGCGTATTGTGCGACCTAATACCTATGTATGACTTTACAGGATAAATGTAAAAGGAAAACGGCACTGAGGCACGCATGCCTTTTGGAGGACCAATCCCCTGTGCGTCTTCAGCTGAATAAAGCATACCTACTTTACAACTTCAACCAAGTTGTGGAGTCTATTCCGCTATCAGTTATCACCAACTAATACTAATTTCTAGGAACCTTCAAATCTTAAGGATCTTAACCTTAAGATCAGCTGGCTGACATGTAATTTCACATTTATTCTGAATTCAAAACATCAGACAACTCCTCACAGATAGTTCTCCTTAAAAAAGGGAATCAAGGAAGGTTAAAAGAGATTAGAGAATTCAAATAAGAACTTAAGTAGCAATGAGGCCCTCTTTTTTCTTCAAATCTCAGGAACTTGCCTGCTGTCAAGGCCCACTGAGGTGATGTTGTTAGCGTAGGAACTGACACATAACCACCGGAATGGTTATATGAGGTGCTTTAAACCCGTGGGAGTTGCATTCTTTCTGAT
>NW_026901942.1:0-6754 GCF_033783945.1 Neopsephotus bourkii
TCAGGAACTTCACCTGACTGCCATGATTTTTCAAATATGATGGCCAGCAGCTTAGCAACTTCATTCGCTAGCTACTTCAGGACCCACGGATGGATTTCATCAGGACCCATGGAGTTGTGCATGTTCAGACTTTTAAGATGGTCTTGAACCAATTCCTCTCCTACAGTGGGCCCAAGGTCTTCATTCTCACAGTCCCTGCGTCTGCCTTCCAAGACTTGGGTGGTGCGGTCAGAGCCTTTGCTAGAGAAGACCAAGGCAAAGAAGTCATTCAGAACCTCAGCCTTCTCCAAATACTGTGTAGCTAGTTCACCCGAGAGCTTCCTGAGGGGGCGTACGTTCTCCCTAATCTGTTTTTTATTTGCTATGTACCTGTAGAATCCCTTCCTGTTATCCTTAATATCCCTAGCCAAGTTTAATTCTAACTGGCCCTTAGCTTTCCTAACCTGGTCTCTAGCTTCCTGGACAATAACCTTGTAGTCTTCCCAGGCCGCCTGTGCTTGTTTCCACTTTCTATAAAGCTCTTTTTTCATTTGAATTTTCCTCAGGAGCTCCTTATCCATCCAAGGAGGTCTCCTGGCCCTCCTGGCCTTCCCTCTCCTATACTTAGAGAAGTATATTGTGAAACTCTACCCAAGTAGAACCTAGGCATACCAGAGGTAGTCAAGGGAAGACAGGAGAATGCTGGCGTCCACATAATGGCTGGGACATGTCCAAAGAACAGAAAGATGAAAAGGACAAGCTGAGGAAGACTTCTTACTTCATCTGAGGAACACTCCTTACTTCATCAGGATGAACACCAGAGGGGGCTGCGCAAGCGCAGAAGAGGCTGATGTCATAATAGACTGATGTGGTAATCCTTGATGCATATGTATTAGTCAATGATGTAATCTGTATTGAATATGTATTGATTATGTAATTTTAGTGTATAAATTGCGAATGCAACGTAATGAGACTGGAGCCAGATGTGGGTGCGTGCCCCTGGTTCTCGGCGCCTCAATAAAGCACCTCATATAACCATTCCGGTGGTTATGTGTCAGTTCTTACGCTAACATTGAGACCCCCGCCCATGACCAGAGGGGGCACTGCGCAGGCGCAAAGGACCTTCTAGCTCATTGTAATAAGCAGCAGGGATAGGACATGAATATGTATAGGCGTATGGTGCAACCTTATAAATGTAGAGAGAAACAACACTGAGGCACGCATGACTTTGAGGAATTATCCCCGTGCGTCTCAGCGCTGAATAAAAGCATACCTACTTTACAACTTTAACGAGTTGTGGAGTCAATCCACGCATCAATTTGGCGAGCCAGGCAGGAGACCTCTGTTCGGCTGCAGGATCGGCTGAGGGACGGACATCTTAGGCGCCTCAGGCCGCTTCCCTGGAGGAGCTCTTCTTCTCGTCCACTCACTGCAGGGACAGACAGCAACCTGTGCCGGCTGCAGAGAAACGGTATGCTTGAAATTTAGGTAATTTAGGGTGCCTGTAAGGCATACGCGTGGCCCAGGGCTGGTGGTAAGGTGCGCAGAGACGTCTGGCGCACAGCGTAGTTTCCCTTGGTAGGTAGGGCTTGCAAGCAGGGAACTCGCCGACCGATAGAGCGGCTGCTAGCGACCCTGAGGGTGCATCGGGTGAGTCCGGGTTTTTGCTGCATCGCAAGTTTTGGGAAACAGGACGGACCTGCTACCATAAGAAGCAGGAGAAGGGCAAGCGGAACCATAGTGTGGGTGTGTGGGATCCCAAGTGCGCTTGTGTTTCTGTGTGACTGAGACGTAGCATAGCTACAAAGCGAGTGTGGAGTCCTGATCCGCGGTTCCATGTTCTCCGCGAGGAGAGCGGCCAGAGACAGACGAAGTGTCTTTGTTTTGTGTTGTGTCTAAGTGCTTTGTGTGTATATGTCTGTCGTTAGTGTTAAAGATTGCAGTGCTTAAGTGGGGGAGGAGTAGACAAAAGTAAACTGTTGCTATTGGGTGGGGGTGTTAAGAAGAGTTCACTCTGTGCCCCAGTGGCTGTATAACAGAAGTATAACCTCTAATATCTGTAGTCCTACTCTTGAAATCTGGACTTTACACTCAGTACCAGAGGCTTGTAGCCTCACATATGGGTGCATAATAACTTTTGAACAGTGGAACCTGCCGTGGATACTAGGACAGTGTAAATTTTGATGGAACCGAAACTATGATCTAACAACAGGGGAGTTTATCTGCAGAACCCAGAGATATTATTTTACTGAATCCCCTGAGAATATCATAAAACTTGTGTGTAGGTGCTCTCATATTTTTTAAGTGCATTTGCAGAGCACTGGGAAAGAGAAGGTATAGAGATTTGTAAAAGATTGTTTGAAATGGGAGCTGGTCAAAACAAGGGGATTCTGAAGAAAAGCCCATTGGGTTACATTTTGGGAGGATAGAAAATTGATTGGAGATCTCAAAGGAGAGGAAAACAAAGAAGATTAGGTTCAGATACCTGATGGGCTAATTATAACCCCCTATAACCAACTCTGGAAGCTAGCTCAGGAAGAACATAATAAAACTCATTGAGGAAGCAACTCTTTGTATAAATACTTAGATGAACAAATTGAAGGAAGGAATCTGTATAACACAGTTCAATTAGTGACAATGTCAGCTCTGTCTCAAGAATAACACTAAAATTGAAAGTAGAAATCAAATTGGTACAACTGGGGAGGAAGTTATCTGGGACAGCAGCGACAAATAATTTTTTTCTGAATTATCGAGACCAATATTTGTTGGTGTTAACGAATACTTTTTCAGGGTGGCCAGAAGCATTCCCTTGTAGAACAAATAATGCAAGACAAGTAAATGGAACATTGTTAAGCAGTGTAATACCTTGTTCTGGAGTACCAGAGGCAATTTCTTCCGACCGACGCTCACCCTTTAGTGCAAAATAGTTACAAGAAATTAGCAAAAATTAGAAATTCATTGGCAACTACATGTTCCATACAGGCCAGTGGGCAAGTTGAAAAGATATACTGATACCAAGCCTTACCACTGGCTCTATTAAGAATTTGAACTAAACCTCAGTCGAAAGAAGAGGCTATCCCATGTAAAATTTAAATGGAAGACAATATCAGTCCCAGTTTAAAGGAGAAAGTCTTCTGGAAGTGGGAGAAGGTTATCTCCTAGAGTTTCTGATCAATCTGGGAAAGCAATTAGAAGAGATAAGAAAATACTGAGGACAAGAGCGAGAGGCGTGGATTATCTGACTCACCCTTTTAGATCCAGAGACTGGGTTTATGTTAAGAATTTTTCAGGAGATCCTCTATGGGAGAAGCGGAGCGGACCGTACCAGATAATATTGACCACCTTTACAGCAGTGAAAATAAAGGAACAACCTGCTTGATACATTATTCAAGAATAAAGAAAGCACCAGAACCAGAGAAGACATGGCAGATAGAACCTTCAGGACGCTCTCATGAAATTATATCAGTCATAATTTGGATTTATGTGATAACTGACATACCACCTTGGGACTAATACTTATACCTGAAATTAATGCAGAATGTTACTAAAGTTGTTAATCGTAGTGACTGTTGGGTGTGCGCAGAATTGCCTGAATCAGGAGAAGATCAGGGCCTTCCATTAATTGAACAGTTATTATACTTGTATACAAAGATGTATTACACCAGGAACCAGAATAGGAGACTATGTTTGTTTAAATGCCACAGGTGTAGGTCACTATTCACATTGTAATCACACTGGAATATAATAGGAAGTAGAAAGTTGCTGTTCCTGAAACAGATCTGGAGGAAATCTGGAAACAAACTAAAATATTTAATAAAATGGCCAATGATGATACCTCCTGGGGTTTGAAGAAGTTAGTTACCTTCATGGTTACCTGATCTCTCCTGGTTAAGGCAACTGGTTGCAGGAATATTAATATTAATATTAATTGTTTTAATATTGATTACTTGTGGTATAACAAAATTTTCTTCCTGGAATTGTAAATGATCTCTGATAAATCATGAAGATTGAAAAAGAAATGAAATGTAAATATCAAGTAGAAACAGGAAACTATTTCAAAAAGACTCTGGATGGTAATAGCAGTATATAAAAAGTTGCAACAGAATTTTCAAAAGGACAGGAAAAAGGGTATAGACATTTGTTGGTACTAACAGAAACCTTTTTAGGTTGGCCAGAAGCCTTTCTAACTAGAAGCGCACAAACCTGGGAGGTAACAAAGATATTGTTACAGGATGGTTGTGAGGATTTCGAAGGTATGTGCTGTGTGAATTTATCTGACCATTCTGAATCAATTCATGATAAGCTGCGAAAATCGCAGGAAAATATGCAAGAGTTTAGAATTGTTGGAGGCGGATTGGATGAATGGCTAAATAACCTAGGAGTTACTGGATGGTTCAGGGAAATACTTAAACAAGGCCTTCTAATCTTAGTTGTAGGACTACTCATTTTAATGATTGCACCTTGCATAATACAATGTATATCGAAATCACTTCATAAATTGATAGAAGGAACATGGATAGCTATGTTGATGCAGAGGGTTGACCAATGTACAGGGGGGTTGTACAAGGGGGTTGTACAGGGGGGTTGTACAGGGGGGTTGCACAGGGGGGTTAGAGGAATTTGCTTGCCTAGACAAGGTATTGTCTGTTGTAAATGCCTACTAAGCAGAACAAAGACACCTAGTCCTATTGATAAGGAAAAGCAGACACCTGGTTCTATTGATAAGCAGACACCTGATTATAATGATAAGTAGCTATTGATAAGGAAAAGCAGACGCCTGATACAGGGGAGAAGTAGATGGTTTATGGCTGGGGCACCGACAAAACCCTAAGGCCATATGTGTGAAGACTAAAAGGTGACAAGTTCAAGAAGAGGAAGACTCATTTACTTCATCTTGAAGACCCCTACCCACAAGAGGAAGACTCATTTACTTCATCTTGAGACGCCTGCCCATGACCAGAGGGGGCACTGTGCAGGTGCAAAGGACTTTCTAGGTCATTATAATACGAAGCAGGGATAGAATATGAATATATATAGGCGTATTGTGCAACCTTGTGACTTTAGAGGATAAATGTAGAGGGAAACAACACTGAGGCACGCATGACTTTGAGGAATTATCCCCGTGCGTCTCAGCGCTGAATAAAAGCATATCTACTTTACAACTTTTAATGAGTTGTGGAGTCAATCCGCGCATCAATTTGGCGAGACAGGCAGGAGATGTCTGTCAACTGCAGGACCGGCTGGGAGACAGATATCCTGGGCACCCCAGGCTGCTTGCCTGGAGGAGCTCCGCTTCTCATCCGCTCACTGCAGGGACAGAAAAAAACCTGTGCCGGCTGCAAAAAAACGGTATGTTTGAAATTTATTTTAGTAATTCTGGGGGTCTATAAGTCGTACTCTTGACCCTGGGGGGTCTATAAGTCGTACGCTTGACCCTGGGCTGCTGGTAAGGCGCGCAGAGACGTCTGGCGCACAGCGTAGTTCCCCTTGGTAGGTAGGGCTTGCAAACGGCGGGGGACTCGCCGACCGACAGAGCGGCCGCTAGCGACCCTGAGCGTGGGTTGGGTGAGTTCAGAAACTCGCCAGCAGGGGCTGCCGTAAACTAAGCGAGTTCCAGGTTTTCGCTGCATCTCAGATTTTGGGAGCCAAGAGGAGGGTAAGCGAAACAGCTCTGTGAATATGTGGGATGCCGTGTGTACCCTTGTGTGACTGACACGTGGCATAGCTCCGAAGCGAGTGCAGAGTCCTAATCCGCAGTTCCGTATTCTCCGCGAGGAGAGCAGCCGGAGATGGACGAAGTGTTTATGTTTCTTGTCTGTTGTCTTGTGTGTCTTGTTTGTAACTAAAGGCAGTTTAAAATTAGGTGAGGGAGCAACTGCCCCTCCTACGGTGGCTAGCTTCACGCCAGACACTAAGAAAAGATTCTATGTGTGCCTTGTGGGAGTGAAGTGTACGGTGGTATTGTGGGAGTGTAACTGTATGTGACGGTGGCATTTCGTGTGGGTGCCTTGTGGGAGTTAAGTGGATGCGACGGTGGTATTGTGGCTGTGTGCCTTGTGGGAGATAAGTGGAGGTGACGGTGGTATTGTGGCTGTGTGCCTTGTGGGAGTTAAGTGGAAGTGACGGTGGTATTGTCCTGTGTGTGGCAACATGACGGTGGCATTTTGGACCTTGTGGGAGTTAAGTGGACGTGACAGTGGCATTGTGGCTGTGTGCCTTGTGGGAGTTAAGTGTGTGGCATTGTGCCTTGTGGGAGTTAAGTATACGTGATGGTGGCATTGTGGCTGTGTGGCTTGTGGGAGCGTGGCTGCATTTCACGTGGATATTGTGGCTGTGTGACTGTAACTGTATGTGGTGACAGCGTGTCTACTGCAAAGTTTTTTGTCACACAGAATTCCGGTGGGCTAGATATTGTTCTGGATAATCAGAAATTTCTGGCTGGCCATTTCTTGGAACTAAGATAAGTGGGTTAATCTGTGGCAGAGCCACAGAGTCCTGAGGAGTTCTCGGGAAGTGAGAAAAACCTGAGAACGTGTTTTTAAAAGTATCAAAGAAGTTTGAGGAGACGTGATTACAAAGGAGAAAGTAAAATGGGAATAAACCAAAGTAAAGAAATATTAAGAAAGAGCCCCTTAGGGTGTCTTTTGGTAAACTGGAAAGAAATTACAGGGCCCGAGGGCTCAGAAAATAAGAGAACCCTGATTAAGTACTGTAACCAATGGTGGCTTCTCTATAAATTAGAAGATGGGGTGAAGTGGCCGCTTAATGGGACACT